>NC_069501.1:871307705-871607705 GCF_027579735.1 Bombina bombina | reverse complement strand
TAATTAGTTTAAAATTATTGTAATTATTTTGTTATTTTCTATAAGTTAGTGTTTGTTATTTAATTGTAATTAATTGTAGTCAATTTAGGTAATTTATTTAATTATAGTGCAGTGTTAGGTGTAATTGTAACTTAGGTTAGAGTTCATTTTACAGGTATATTTGTATTTATTTTAACTAGGAAGTTATTAAATAGTTAACTATTTAATAACTATTCTACCTAGTTAAAATAAATACAAACTTGCCTGTAAAATAAAAATAAACCCTGAGATAGCTACAATGTAATTATTAGTTATATTGTAGCTAGCTTAGGGTTTATTTTATAGGTAAGTATTTAGTTTTAAATAGGAATAATTTATTTAATTGTAGTAATTTTTTTTCCGATTATTTTAAATTATATTTAAGTTAGGGGGGTTAGGGTTAGACTTAGGTTTAGGGGTTAATACATTTAGTATAGTGGCGGCGACATTGGGGGCGGCAGATTAGGGGTTGATAAATGTTGGTAGGTGTTGGCAATGTTAGGGATGGCAGATTAGGGGTTAATAAAATTTAACTAGTTTTTGCGATGCGGGAGTGCGGGGGTTTAGGGGTTAAATAATTTTATAGTGTTTTCAATGTGGGGGGCCTCGGTTTAGGGGTTAATAGGTAGTTTATGGGTGTTAGTGTACTTTTTAGCACTTTAGTTAAGAGTTTTATGTTACGGCTTTAGCCCATAAAACTCTTAACTACTGACTTTTAAATCCCATTGAAAAGATAGGACAGGGGATTTGCGGTATGCTCGAGTCGCGGAAAAAAGTGAGCGTTACACCTTTACCTGCCAGACTCGTAATACCAATGGGCGTTAAAAAGCAGCATTGGGACCTCTCAGTGCTAATTTTTAAAGCTAACGCAAGACTCGTAATCTAGCCGATGGTTTGTAAAGCTTCTTGTCGTTTTATTGATCCATAGTAACTCTTTCTTTGAATTGATTTTATACCCTGTAAATTGACTAAAGCTATTCATAATCGTTAAGCTTCTAGGGATATTTATGCTTGTTTCCTGTAAAAATAGGATAATATCATCTGCGTATAGTGATATAGTCAAAGTCTGTCTCCCCAATTTAATCCCTCTTATTTCCTGTAAGTCATTCTCCCGCCATTGTCAGCAGGCCTCACCTCAGCTAGTTACGTATCTCCTGCCTGCTGATGATTGCAGTTGGCCTCACAGCCTAGTTTTTGTCTCTCCCTCTGCAGACGCGCATCAGGCTGTGGTATTATGACAGCATGATGTGCGCGCAGCATTAGTTATTTCTCCTAAAGTTATTTTTACACTTAAGCAATAAAAACACAATAAGGATATCACAGAGCCATGTTCCCATTCAGAGCCAGACCTGCGGGACCCAGACGATCGGCCTCACAAATTCCTCCAGTCCTTCCTAACGTCAACCAAGGTGAGTTCCCATTCTTCTTTCTAATTGTTGCTTGAGGGCAGAATCGCCCATTTTTCCCAAAATTTGTTGTCTCTGTCTGCAGATCCCTGGGTTTTCCAAACCATTCAGGGTTTTGTCATATAATTCATTTGCCCTCTCTTCCAGTCCCAACTCCCCAATCCCTTACAGCTCTCTGTGGAAGGACAGAACCTTATCAAAGAAGAGGTCTTATCCCTCCTCTCAAAAGGAGCTATAGAACTTGTTTCACAAAATTCTTCTCCAGGTTTCCTGAGCAATCTCTTCCTGGTCTCAAAAAAGTCAGGAGGTTTTCGTCCTCTCATCAACTTGAGGGATCTCAATTTTTTTGTAGTATACAGCATCCATATGTTGAGAGACCTCCTCCATCTGAACGATTGGATGGTCCGTTTGAACATGAAGGATGCTTATTCAAATGTGCCAGTGGCCCCTTTATTTTGGAAGTATCTTCAGTTCAGATTGGCAGACCACCTTTGGCAGTTTACCTGTCTCCCTTTCGGACTCAGCTCAGCCCCTTGGTGCTTTTCAAAGCTTCTCAAACCGGTATTAGCCTGCCTCAGAGCTCGAGAATTTTGTCTAGTGGTATACTTGGATAGTGATGTCACGAACATAAAAATTTCAGTTCGCGAACGGTGGACTCAAACATTCACAACTGTTCGCGAACCGGCGAACCGGGTGAAGCACCATTGACTTCAATATGCAGGCAAACTTTAAAACCAACAGGGACTCTTTCTGGCCAAAATAGTGATGGAAAAGTTGTTTCAAGGGGACTAACACCTGGGTTGTGGCATGCCGGAGGGGGATCCATGGCAAAACTCCCATGGAAAATTACATAGTTGATGCAGAGTCTGGTTTTAAGCCATAAAGGGCATAAATCACTTAACATTCCTAAATTGTTTGGAATAACGTGCTTTAAAACATCAGGTATGATGTTGTATCGATCAGGTAGTGTAAGGGTTACGCCCGCTTCACAGTGACAGACCAAACTCCCCGTGTAACGCACCGCAAACCACCGCAAACAGTCCATTTGCACAACCACGAGATAGATAGATTTGATAGATAGATACATAGATTATATAGATCAATAGATGTAATATACATTTGATAGACACAAATTACATAGATCAATAGATGCAATATATATTTGATAGATACAAATTACATAGATCAATAGATGCAAAATACATTTGATAGATACGAATTACATAGATAATAGATGCAATATACATTTGATAGATTCGAATTACATAGATCAATAGATGCAATATACATTTGATAGATACGAATTACATAGATCAATAGATGCAATATACATTTGATAGATACGAATTACATAGATAATAGATGCAATATACATTTGATAGATACGAATTACATAGATCAATAGATGCAATATACATTTGATAGATACGAATTACATAGATAAAAGGTGCAATATACATTTGATAGATACGAATTACATAGATTAATAGATGCAATATACATTTGATAGATATGAATTACATAGATCAACAGATGCAATATACATTTGATAGATACGAATTACATAGATCAACAGATGCAATATACATTTGATAGATACGAATTACATAGATCAATAGATGCAATATACATTTGATAGATACGAATTACATAGATCAATAGATGCAATATACATTTGATAAATACAAATTACATAGATCAATAGATGCAATATACATTTGATAGATACGAATTACATAGATAATAGATGCAATATACATTTGATAGATACGAATTACGTAGATCAATAGATGCAATATACATTTGATAGATATGAATTACATAGATAAAAAGATGCAATATACATTTGATAGATACGAATTACATAGATCAATAGATGCAATATACATTTGATAGATACGAATTACATAGAAACATAGAAACATAGATATTGATGGCAGATAAGAGCCATAGGCCCAGCAAGTCTGCCCGACCTTACCTAACAGTATAAACTTATCTAGTTCGTAGGATAGCCCCATGCTTGTCCCATGCATTTTTAAAGTCCCCCACAGTGTTTGTTGCTACTACCTCTTGAGGAAGTTTATTCCATAAATCAATCACTCTTTCTGTAAAGAAGTGCTTCCTCAAATTACTCCTGAATCTACTACCCTTTAGCTTGAGCTCATGACCCCTTGTTCTTGAATTTTCCATTTTATGTAAAATACCCACAGCCTCAGTTTTACTAAACCCTTTAATGTACTTGAAAGTTGCTATCATATCACCTCTTTCCCTTCTCTCCTCTAAGCTATACATATTTAGGTCATTGAGCCTATCCTGGTAAGTTTTATTTTTTAGACCATGTACCATTTTGGTAGCCCTCCTTTGCACAGATTCAAGTTTGTTAATATCCTTCTGAAGATATGGTCTCCAGAACTGCACACAATACTCAAGATGAGGCCTAACTAATGATCTATAAAGTGGCATAAGAACCTTACTATTTCTGCTGCAAATACCTCTACCAATACATCCAAGCATTCTGCTAGCCTTACTCGCTGCATTACTACATTGTTTACTAAGTTTTAAATCATCTGAAATAATAATTCCCAAGTCCTGTTCCTCGTCTGTAACAGTCAGTAAAGTGTCATTGAGTCTGTAATTAACATTTGGATTTTTCTTCCCTAAATGCATTATTTTACACTTTGCGTGTTAAACTTTAGATCCCAGTCGTTTGTCCAATCCTCCAATTGTTGTATATCACTTCTCATTTTGTCTACCCCCCCTGGAACATCCACTCTGTTGCAAATTTTTGTATCATCTGCAAAGAGACATACTTTCCCCTGTAGCCCTTTGCTGATATCGCAGATAAATTATGTTAAACAAAACAGGCCCCAGAACTGACCCCTGAGGAACACCACTAGTAACAGCCCCCTCTGCTGAATGAACTCCATTTACTAAGACACTTTGTTTTCTGTCCTTAAGCCAGCATTCCACCCAGTTCACAATTTTTGAATCTAGACCAAGGAGATATAGTTTGTGAATAAGTTTATTGTGTGGGACGGTGTCAAATGCTTTGCTGAAATCTAGATATGCTACATCAACTGCTCCTCCCTTGTCTAATACTTTTGTTACATGATCAACAGATGCAATATACAATATACATTTGATAGATACGAATTACATAGATCAATAGATGCAATATACATTTGATAGATACGAATTACATAGATCAATATATGCAATATACATTTGATAGATACGAATTACATAGATCAATAGATGCAATATACATTTGATAGAAACAAATTACATAGATCAATAGATGGAATATACATTTGATAGATACGAATTACATAGATCAATAGATGCAATATACATTTGTTATATACAAATTATATAGATCAATAGATGCAATATACATTTGATAAATACAAATTACATAGATCAATAGATGCAATATACATTTGATAGATACGAATTACATAGATAATAGATGCAATATACATTTGATAGATACGAAGTACATAGATCAATAGATGCAATATACATTTGATAGAAACGAATTACATAGATCAATAGATGCAATATACATTTGATAGAAACAAATTACATAGATCAATAGATGCAATATACATTTGATAGATACGAATTACATAGATCAATAGATGCAATATACATTTGATAGATACAAATTACATAGATCAATAGATGCAATATACATTTGATAAATACAAATTACATAGATCAATAGATGCAATATACATTTGATAGATACGAATTACATAGATAATAGATGCAATATACATTTGATAGATACGAAGTACATAGATCAATAGATGCAATATACATTTGATAGAAACGAATTACATAGATCAATAGATGCAATATACATTTGATAGAAACAAATTACATAGATCAATAGATGCAATATACATTTGATAGATACGAATTACATAGATCAATAGATGCAATATACATTTGATAGATACAAATTACATAGATCAATAGATGCAATATACATTTGATAAATACAAATTACATAGATCAATAGATGCAATATACATTTGATAGATACGAATTACATAGATCAATATATGCAATATACATTTGATAGATACGAATTACATAGATCAATAGATGCAATATACATTTGATAGAAACGAATTACATAGATCAATAGATGCAATATACATTTGATAGATATGAATTACATAGATCAACAGATGCAATATACATTTGATAGATATGAATTACATAGATCAATAGATGCAATATACATTTGATAGATACGAATTACATAGATCAATAGATGCAATATACATTTGATAGATACGAATTACATAGATCAATAGATGCAATATACATTTGATAGATACAAATTACATAGATCAATAGTTACAATATATATTGATAGATACGATTGATAGTTAGATAGATTTGATAGATAAATAGATATATTTGATAGATATATAACTTCCCAGACAGAGAATTACAAGACATGCGGTCTGTGACCCATGATAAGGTTCCCAGAGGCAGTTGCCGCGCCAGGGGACGTGTATATGGCATGGAATTTCAGAACCGGGAGATGGAAAAAGATGCTTGGTCGGTCCTCCAGCTTCAAATTTGGGGCACTGCGCGTGCAATCTATTGTGCCACCAGATATGAGTGGTGTGTTAAGTAGTACTATTCTGATCAGTTTAATACGTCTTACTCCCCCTATCGGGGGAGGTGTATATGGCATGGATTTTAGGAACCGGGAAATTGAAAAAGATGCTTGGTCGGTCCTCCTACTTCAAATTTGGCCGAAACACAAGTGGCTGTCAGAAAACAGTCCGGCCACGAGATAGATAGATTTGATAGATAGATACATATATTACATAGATCAATAGATGCAATATACATTTGATAGATACAAATTACATAGATCAATAGATGCATGATACATTTGATAGATACGAATTACATAGATCAATAGATGCAATATACATATGATAGATATGAATTACATAGATCAATAGATGCAATATACATTTGATAGGAACTGAACTGTTCTATATTGAGTTTTATTGCGTCTCTACACTAGCCAGGACACCTGGGGGCTTAGCGCTATTGTCTTGCTACTAAAAAGGTTTTGGTTTCAGCGGTCACACTCCTGCTGATCCATTTACCTCTTTAATACATTTTTCATGTTATTGCATATTGTGTATTTTATTTAATTATATCTTTACCTCACTGGATTAGTAGCTAGCATTTGTTATATCCATTTGCACTCACTTACTATTTGACCCTCTTTTTGCACTGCAGTGCATTTTTCTATTTTTTTGACACACTATTTTTTGAACATTATTGTTTGTACTATTGTTTATTAATTTCTTGCTTGATGCACTTGTTATAGTTGTACTTAGGCTTATTCTGTGTCACTAGTTTACACTCTTACTCTGGTGTACCACTCACACTGATCACCTGTGATTATCTCTGTTTTTATGGTAATTATCAGCTTTAGCCGCTCCTGCAAGATATTCCTGTTTTTGTAATTTTATCTATATGTGTTTTTTTACATTTTTTACTGATGCTTTTTAACATGGTTCATTAAATAATCTTCTTTTATCTCTCTGTGAGTATATTTATCCCTTGGCCTCTTGTTGGCGCTGTATTCACTTCTTACTATAGGTGCCCGAAGCTAAGCTGGAGGTGGATGGTGCGTCAATGTTCCGAGTAGAAGCTGTAGAAGATTGGGTGTCCTGTGTTAGCCAGTCAACTAGGTCCTCCTCAGAACTTTTCGCGTTCATGGTACGTGGCCTTTGAACACTGTGCATTATTGTAGGGTCAAAGGGAATCACAGCACCATGACCACAACGGCACCTGCAGGTGGCCTGCCTCTGCCTGTCATTTTTTTTTTTTAAATGTAGACTTACACTACTATTTAACAAAATATGAGTGGTGCCACTGGGCAAGTGGGCACAGTATACACTGTGAGCCTGACACAAAAAAGCAGACTGATGTTTCACAATCCAAAATTTTTTTTTTTTTAAATGTACACTTACACTACTATTAAACAAGATATGAGTGGTGTCACTGGGCAAGTGGGCACAGTATACGCTGTGAGCCTGACACAAAAAAGCAGACTGATGTTTCACAGTCAAATTTCTTTTTTTTTTTAAATATTTACACTACTGTTACAACAAATATGAGTGGTGCCACTAACTTGGCAAGTGGGCCTGGCACACACACTGACAGGCAGGCAGGCAACTTTATTTAGATTATACTAGCAGACTGATGTTTTACAGTCAAAAAAGTTTTTTGTTTAAATATTTACACTACTGTTACAACAAATATGAGTGGTGCCACTAACTTGGCAAGTGGGCCTGGCACACACGCTGGCAGGCAGGCAACTGCAATTAGATTACACTAGCAGACTGATGTTTCACAGTCAAAAAAGTTTTATTTAAAATATTTACACTACTGTTACAACAAATATGAGTGGTGCCACTAACTTGGCAAGTGGGCCTGGCACACGCTAGAAGGCAGGCAACTGCAATTAGATTACACTAGCAGACTGATGTTTCACAGTCAAAAAAGTTTTTTTTAAAATATTTACACTACTGTTATAACAAATATGATTGGTGGCACTAGTTGGCAAATGGGCCTGGCACACACGCTGGCAGGCAGGCAACTGCAATTAGATTACACTAGCAGACTGATGTTTCACAGTCAAAAAAGTTTTTTTTATTAAATATTTACACTACTGTTACAACAAATATGAGTGGTGCCACTAACTTGGCAAGTGGGCCTGGCACACACGCTGGAAGGCAGGCAACTGCAATTAGATTACCCTAGCAGACTGATGTTTCACAGTCCAAAAAAATATTAATTTTAAATATTTACACTACTGTTATAACAAATATGATTGGTGGCACTTAGCAAGTGAGCCTGGCACACACGCTGGCAGGCAGGCAACTGCAATTAGATTACACTAGCAGGCTTATGTTTCACAGTCAAAAAAGTTTTTTTTTAAATATTTACACTACTGTTATAACAAATATGATTGGTGGCACTAGTTGGCAAATGGGCCTGGCACACACGCTGGCAGGCAGGCAACTGCAATTAGATTACACTAGCAGACTGATGTTTCACAGTCAAAAAAGTTTTATTTTTAAAATATTTACACTACTGTTACAACAAATATGAGTGGTTCCACTAACTTGGCAAGTGGGCCTGGCACACACGCTGGCAGGCAGGCAACTGCAATTAGATTACACTAGCAGACTGATGTTTCACAGTCAAAAAAGTTTTTTTAAAAAAATATTTACACTACTGTTACAACAAATATGAGTGGCGCCACTAACTTGGCAAGTGGGCCTGGCATACACGCTGGCAGGCAGGCAACTGCAATTAGATTATACTAGCAGACTGATGTTTCACAGTCAAAAAAGTTTTTTTTTAAAATATTTACACTACTGTTACAACAAATATGAGTGGTGCTACTAACTTGGCAATTGGGCCTGGCACACACGCTGGCAGACAGGCAACTGCAATTAGATTACACTAGCAGACTGATGTTTCACAGTCAACTATTTTTTTTTAAATATTTACACTACTGTTATAACAAATATGATTGGTTGCACTAGTTGGCAAGTGGGCCTGGCACACACATTGGCAGGCAGGCAACTGCAATTAGATTACACTAGCAGACTGATGTTTCACAGTCAAAAAAGTTTTTTTTTTCATTATTTACACTACTGTTATAACAAATATGATTGGTGGCACTAGTTGGCAAGTGGGCCTGGAACACACGCTGGCAGGCAGGCAACTGCATTTAGATTACACTAGCAGACTAATGTTTCACAGTCAAAAAGTTTTTTTTTTAAAAATATTTACACTACTGTTACAACAAATATGAGTGGTGCAACTAACTTGGCAAGTGGGCCTGGCACACACGCTGGCAGGCAGGCAACTGAAATTAGATTACAATAGCAGACTGATGTTTCACAGTCAAAAACGATTTTTTATTAAATATTTACACTACTATTATAACAAATATGATTGGTGGCACTTAGCAAGTGGGCCTGGCACACATGCTGGAAGGCAGGCAACTGCAATTAGATTACACTAGCAGACTAATGTTTCACAGTCAAAAAAAAATATTTATTTTAAATATTTACACTACTGTTATAACAAATATGATTGGTGGCACTTAGCAAGTGGGCCTGGCACACACGCTGGCAGGCAGGCAACTGCAATTAGATTACACTAGCAGGCTTATGTTTCACAGTCAAAAAAGTTTTTTTTAAAAAAATATTTACACTACTATTATAACAAATATGATTGGTGGTGAACCTCAGCTGCGGTCTTGAGAATTATCTGTTTAACAGAGCTAGAAAAATGTGATTGTGGACTTCCGGCTGGAGGCGAGCCGACAGGTAACTGCAGGTATCTGCAGGCGTCTCTGAAAGCTCTGCGCCTCTATGTGAGGCCTAAGTCATCAGCAGCCTTCACTGTTTCCCTTGGCCAGATTCAGACTTGGGTCCTAGGATTGCGACCCTGCATTGGAAGTTCGCATTTACAGCCTAATTTTGCACGGTGGTTGGTGCACGCCACTTTCCAGCAGCCACCCGGTCCTCTACCGGCTAACCTGAACATTAATTTAAGGAGATCTTTTACCTTTCCATGCAGTGGATGAGCTGCAGCTTTATCCTTATTGAGGACCACCTGAACTGCCGCTGTTAACCTTACCGGAGTCGGATCACGTTTGACCTGGGGTGCCTGGTTTCACCCACATCGGAGGAGCGCTACGCCAGCCCACCTGGTTGGGCTATACCATTAGCGGTAGCACCCGAGTCCCCTGGCTGGGACGGAAGGTGTGCTGTCCACTCTTAGATCTGCTCCAATTTCAACGTATGGGTCTGGCTGTAGGTCTGGGCGCACGGAGGACTCCTTGATTGGATTGCCTGGCCACATTGGTCGGTGGTTCCGCTGGGCCACTGGCTTATCTTCTTTGAGCGAATCCTCCTTTGGGACTACCACCACGTCATGTTCCAGTGCCAATAATCCGCAAGAAAGGCGGAAGTGCTGAGAGTGGCGAGATTGCTGTGAAGGCTCTGGTTACTTCATACGAGGAACTGTTTTTTACTTGCCCCTTTGTGACTTTATTTAATCAGCTGGCCACAGGAAGTTGGGTGATAGACTTAAAACTTGGCGTCCAGGTCCAATTGAGAATAGTGGCTCTAAGGCTGGCCACGGGCAGTTGCCCGGCTCTTTGCGCAGAGCACGTACATGTTTGTGAGACTGAGTTCGGAGTCATGTGCTAATTGACTGTGCTGTCATTAGACTTGCAGATATGGCGGTTAAGTTTCACTATTGACTGGCCTGCCTAGGCGTTCATCAGAGCAAGAATTATACTATACACTCTCTGTACTCAACACTCTGTACAATAGCTTGCTTTTTATTTATTAATCAAACTGCCTCATCACAAAGTGTTCCTCACGCAGGTTTTGCCACAAGCGAAAGTTAGATACTGAATCTGGGGACATTTCACTACTAAGGAGTTTACCATTGCTACCATCTCCTTTTTTAATTCAACTTTGTTTTATCGTTGGTATATATTAGTCACAGTGGTAGATTGATGTGCTCTCTCATTGCTGCTACTTTTTGTTTTTCCTTTCTTTTTTGCTTTTTTCATCGTTGTATATTACTAGCCAGGTCACAGTAACAGGGTCCTAGATATACCTCAAGTTTATTATTCTATTTAGTGCAGTAGCTGCAGAAAGGATACCCTGTTTTTTATGCAGACGTAACAGAGCCTGTGCTAACTGAATTTAAACCTTGCACAGCTGATGCCATCCTATGTTCCACATGACCTTTTGTTATAGTTGACCTGTCTTTAAGGTTTTGTACAATTACCAGGGTTACACACACCCCGCTGGAGTTTTATGTCTCTATGTATTGTGGAGTCAGCTAGCACTTTACAGAGCATATGTGTAAAAAAAAATTTTTCTGGGTTTAACATTGTTAGGTAATTCGACTACAACCTCTCTGAAAGTATTTTGTCACTAATTGGTCGCTACATCAGGCCAGAATTTTAGTTAAATCTAAGAACTAGGAGTTTAACACTCACGTTAGATGTACTTGCACTATTATGCTGCACTTTTTCTCAATTCGTTTTTTCCTTTCTAGGCTAGCTTAAACTGAGGCCACCACACACAATAGAAATATAAGCTTTCTAAGAAGCATTTCTTGCATAACTTTTTCCTTGTGGGGCTGCTAAGAGTAATAGTAACACTAGCAATAGTAGTATACACAACATTAAAAGGAACTCTGTTTAGGGGTACTTCACTCTCTCTTTACTCTTTGTGAAAGCTTTTAATAACGCTATCACATATATAAAAAATATTACGTTATAACAAATATGATTGGTGGCACTACTTGGCAAGTGGGCCTGGCACACACGCTGGCAGGGAGGCAACTGCAATTAGACTACACTAGCAGACTGATGTTTCACGGTCAAAAAAGTTTTTTTTTAAATATTTACACTACTGTTACAACAAATACGAGTGGTGCCACTAACTTGGCAAGTGGGCCTGGCACACGCTGGCAGGCAGGCAACTGCAATTAGATTACACTAGCAGACTGATGTTTCACAGAAAACAAGTTTTTTTAAAAAAGATTTACAGTCCTACTGTTACAACAAATATGAGTGGTGCCACTAACTTGGCAAGTGGGCCTGGCACACATGCTGGCAGGCAGGCAACTGCAATTAGATTACAATAGCAGACTGATGTTTCACAATCAAAAACATTTTTTTATTAAATATTTACACTACTGTTACAACAAATATGAGTGGTGCCACTAACTTGGCAAGTGGGCCTGGCACACACGCTGGAAGGCAGACAACTGCAATTAGATTACAGTAGCACACTGATGTTTCACAGTCAAAAAAAATATTTATTTTAAATATTTACACTACTGTTATAACAAATATGATTGGTGGCACTTAGCAAGTGGGCCTGGCACACACGCTGGCAGGCAGGCAACTGCAATTAGATTACACTAGCAGGCTTATGTTTCACAGTCAAAAAAGTTTTATTTTAAAATATTTACACTACTATTATAACAAATATGATTGGTGTTGAACCTCAGCTGCGGTCTTGAGAATTATCTGTTTAACAGAGCTAGAAAAATGTGATTGTGGACTTCCGGCTAGAGGCGGGCCGACAGGTAACTGCAGGTATTTGCAGGCGTCTCTGAAAGCTCTGCGCCTCTATGTGAGGCCTAAGCCATCAGCAGCCTTCGCTGTTTCCCTTGGCCAGATTCAGGCTTGGGTCCTAGGATTGCGATCCTGCGTTGGAAGTTCGCATTTACAGCCTAATTGTGCATGGTGGCTGGTGCACGCCACTTTTCAGCAGCCACCCGGTGCTCTACCGGCTAACCTGTATAACCTGAACATTAACTTAAGGAGCTCTTTTACCTTTCCATGCAGTGGATGGGCTGCAGCTTTACCTTAATGAGGACCACCTGAACTGCCGCTGTTAACCTTACCGGAGTCGGATCACGTTTGCCCCGGGGTGCCTGGTTTCACCCACATCGGAGGAGCGCTACGCCAGCCCACCTGGTTGGGCTATACCACTAGCGGCAGCACCCAAGTCCCCTGGCTGCGACGGAAGGTGTGCTGTCCACTCTTAGATCTGCTCCAATTTCAACGGATGGGTCTGGCTGCAGGTCTGGGTGCACAGAGGACTCCTTGATTGGCTTGCCTGGCCACATGGGTCAGTGGTTCCGCTGGGCCACTGGCTTATCTTCTTTGAGCGAATCCTCCTTTGGGACTACCACCACCCAGATAGCAAGGATAACTTGCCACAAACTTGTAGCTAACTTTTGCTGTAAGTCGGTATAACTTGCTGCAAGTTTTCACTGGCAAGTGTGTTTACTTTCATCATAATTGCAGCAAAAGTTCTAGTTGACACTTTTTCAACTTGCAGCAAGTTTACCTGGCAAGTCTCTAGCAAGAGCATTTCTGGCAAGTCAACTGCAAGAGCTCTGCAAGTTTGTTGCCAATTTTTGGCAAGTCAACTGCAAGAGCTCTGCAAGTTTGTTGCCAATTTTTGGCAAGTCAACTGCAAGAGCTCTGCAAGTTTGTTGTCAATTTCTGGCAAGTCAACTGCAAGAGCTCTGCAAGTGTCTAGTCAATTTCTGGCAAGTTAACAGCAAGAGCTCTGCAAGATATTTGCAAATTTCTGACAAGTCAATAGCAAGAGCTCTGCAACTCTGCTGCAAATTTCTGACAAATCAACAGCAATAGCCCTTCAAATCTGCAGCAAATTTCTCACAATTTAACAGCAAGAGCCCTTCAAGTCTACTGCAAAAGCTCTGCAAGTCTGTTACAAATCTCTAGCAAGTCAACTGCAAATCTTTAGCATATCTCTGGCACATATATCACAATTAAGAGCAGTGTCTGCCTCAAGAGCACTACAAATTTACTATTATTTATGTCAATCATATTTACAAATTAATAATAAAATGTTTTTTTCCTGCAAAAGTTTATCTATGTAAGTTGTTTGTATGAATTTAATTGATCTTAAAGTTGTATCCATGCATTATCTGAGGTAATATATATTCATATATAAAACTAATATTATGACAGGTAATATATTAAAGGGACACTAAACCCACATTTTTTCTTTCATGATTCAGGCAAAGCATGCAATTTTAAGCAATTTTCTAGCTTACTCCTATTATGATTTTTTTTCCGTTTTCTTCCTATTTTTATTCGAAAAAGCAGGAACGTAAGTTCAAGAGACCATTTTTTGTTCAGCACAAGGGTATCGCTTGCTGATTGGTGGCTAAATGTAGCTACCAATATGTAAGCGCTACCCAGGTGCTAAAACAAAAATGGGCCAGCTCCTAATCTTACATTTCTGCTTTTTCAAATAAAGATAGCAAGAGAACGATGAAAAAATTATAATAGGAGTACATTAGAAAATAGCATGCTCTATCTGAATCATAAAAGCAAAACAATGGGTTTAGTATCCCTTTAAGTTGAATACTTGATGTATTCTTATATTAGAGTTATATTATAACACTAATATCATTATCTCAGGTACAGTATGGCCCCTTTTTACAGCACACCCCTTTAAGGCATTCCACTTATAAATCAGTCTTCAGTTCTGCCCATCGTTATTATGTTTCATGTTCTTACCTCCCTTTCAGTCTTTTTTGGCCGTCATTTTAATTGATTATTTTCTTTATGAATATTTGTTTTACAGATATCTCCATTTCTGTGCACTTATAAAAAATAATTATTGTATATAACTAATTGCAATTGTTACCAGAAGTTAAACTAGGAAAATCATATTTATTTTTTATTGATTTCATACTTTTACTGATTTTAATAAAATTAGCCTTTGCCTGTCTGGTAAATATGATCTGTTAACCTCAATACTGTATGAAGATAAAAATATTCACCAAAAAATCCTTTAGAAATGACTCCATAAAAACAACAACATTGACTCTTACAAAAGTAATGTAAACTCTTACAAAAGTAAGACTCTTACAAAAGTAATTTAAACTTTTATTAGGCTTCAAATTTTCCAGGTATTAAAACATTTTAAATATGACATTGTAATAAACCAGAGAATAACTTATAGTATAGGCCTAGGGTACAAGTATAATGCAGATGCACAATAATGTTGACAGAACAACAAAAATATAATATGATGTCCATCTGTATCTGTTCTATGATCTTGAATTTGGCACTGGTCTGTAAAAATAAAAACAAATATTACATAAACATGGGCATTCTGTGCTAATTGCTTAGTCTACAGCAGAACTTTAATTTGGAGAACTAAACAAGTAAATCTGACAAAAAAAAAATAACATGCCTTTATTTCAACTTCAAGGTTGTGATGAATACTAAAAAAGAATTGTATATTTATCTTCCATAAATTCTCATGTCAATGCAATTTCCATCTAGATATTAACATATTTGGCCACGTTCCTTCCTAATCAAACAGATCACTACCTGCCAATGGGATGCTTAGAACTATACTTTAACCCCTTAAAGACTAGCAACGTACCCTGTACATCACTCATCTTTGAATAGGGAAGTGCTATTAAATGCGTGGTCTCGCCGCCAGTGTTGAGGCCAGGCTATTTACGATGACAAGTAGGGAGGCTATAATAGCGCAGTACCGCCACTTTTGGCGGGACACGTGCTATTTAAAAAAATATAACCCTTAATGAGTGGCAACATACATGGTACCTCTCAGTCGTTAAAGGGTTACAATATTCAGACTTTTTTTTTCTTAAGATATTTATATTTTACTTCTCTAGAAATCAATGTGCACTATTTGATACCCTATGTTGTAATTTAAATTTTTGGTTGTGTTCCTAGACTTTTGGAGATAAAAGAGGGAAAGTCACAATGTGCAGTTTATTTCCTTTTCAATTGTGTTTTTTTCCTTTTACAAAATATAAAGTAATATGCTATCTAGATTTGTCATATTCTAAATCTTCATATCCCCACTTCCCTTCCCAAAGGAAAATGATATAGCAGAGTAGCATTTAGTAAGATTTATTCTATTTACTTCTGTGATACTCCCATGCTGTGTGTGGTGCTTGATTATTTAAAGGGACATTAAACACTAAGAGCCAGATTACAAGTGAAGTGCTAAATATTGCTTGCGTGCAAGCAATATTAGTGCTCCATTGAGTAATACCAGCGCCCGCTAATAATAGCTGGTATTACAACTCAAGTGTAAAATTACGCAAGATCAGAATCTAAGTGCAGCGAAGGGGGTAAGTAGCTCAGCGTTGCAGCAAATATAACACCCAACTCCGACCAACTTTACCCCCAAAATACTACCTAGTGCAATTATTTTATTAAAACATAAAAATAATACAATTTGTATTTTTTTTTTATAAAATACACTACACTGTATTTTGGGGGCATTTGGGGCATATTTATAAAATTGACCAGAGATCTGATCTCTGGTTAATTTTATAAGCGATAGTTGCTACCACAAGCATATAGTAGCAATAACCAGACACTTCTAATGGCTGGTTATTTATTGCGTGCCTGCAAAAAAAAATAAATTAGCGCTCCACTTGTAATCTAGCCCTAAATAAATGCTAGATAGAATGAAGCATTGAAAGAAAAGGTTAGTCTGTGAATAACATGTAGATGTATTTTTTAAAGTTTTATTTGGTGTTTAAACATTAACAAACTAACGGCTAGATTTAGAGTTTGGAGGCCAAAGGGGTGCGTCAGCTACGCGTGCTTTTTTTCTCCCGCACCTTTTAAATACTGCTGGTATTTAGAGTTCACAGAATGGCTGGGTTTTCAGTGTGTTAGGCTCCAAAAAGGGAGCGTAGAGCATAATTTAACGCCACTGCAACTCTAGATACCAGCGGTTCTTACGGACGCTGCCAGCTTAAAAAACGTGCTCGTGCACGATATCCCAATAGAAAACAATGGACCAGTTTGAGCTGAAAAAAAACCTAACACCTGCAAAAAAGCAGCATTCAGCTCTTAACGCAGCCCCATTGTTTTCTATGGGGAAACACTTCCTACGTCTGCACCTAACACTCTAACATGTACCCCGAGTCTAAACACCCCCTAACCTACACTTATTAACCCCTAATCTGCCGCCCCCGCTATCACTGACCCCTGCATATTATTTTTAACCCCTAATCTGCCGCTCCGTACACCCCCGCCACCTACATTATCCCTATGTACCCCTAATCTGCTGCCCCTAACACCGCCGACCCCTATATTATATTTATTAACCCCTAATCTGCCCCCCAAAACATCGCCGCCAGCTACCTACAATAATTAACCCCTAATCTGCCGATCGGAGCTCACCGCTACTATAATAAATGTATTAACCCCTAAAGCTAAGTCTAACCCTAACACTAACACCCCCCTAAGTTAAATATAATTTTTATCTAACAAAATAAATTAACTCTTATTAAATAAATTATTCCTATTTAAATCTAAATACTTACCTGTAAAATAAACCCTAATATAGCTACAATATAAATTATAATTATATTGTAGCTATTTTAGGATTAATATTTATTTTACAGGCAACTTTGTATTTATTTTAACCAGGTACAATAGCTATTAAATAGTTAATAACTATTTAATAGTTACCTAGTTAAAATAATTACAAAATTACCTGTAAAATAAATCCTAACCTAAGTTACAATTAAACCTAACACTACACTATCAATAAATAAATTAAATAAACTACCTACAATTATCTACAATTAAACCTAACACTACACTATCAATAAATAAATTAAATACAATTCCTACAAATAAATACAATTAAATAAACTAACTAAAGTACAAAAAATAAAAAAGAACTAAGTTACAAAAAATAAAAAAATATTTACAAACATTAGAAAAAAATTACAATTTTAAACTAATTACACCTACTCTAAGCCCCCTAATAAAATAACAAAGACCCCCAAAATAAAAAAATGCCGTACCCTATTCTAAATTAAAAAAGTTCAAAGCTCTTTTACCTTACCAGCCCTTAAAAAGACCTTTTGTGGGGCATGCCCCAAAGAATTCAGCTCTTTTGCCTGTAAAAAAAAACAAACATACAAACCCCCCCCCAACATTAAAACCCACCACCCACATACCCCTAATCTAACCCAAACCCCCCTTAAATAAACCTAACACTAAGCCCCTGAAGATCTTCCTACCTTGTCTTCACCATGCCAGGTATCACCGATCGTTCCAGGCTCCGAAATCTTGATACAAGCCCAAGCAGGGGCTAGACATCCATCATCCGGCGGCTGAAGAGGTCCAGAAGAGGCTCCAAAGTCTTCATCCTATCCGGGAAGAAGAGGCGATCTGGACCGGCATCCATCTTGATCCAAGCGGCATCTTCTATCTTCATCCGATGATGAACGGCTCAATCTTGAAGACCTACACCGCGGACCCATCTTCTTCTTCCGACGACTTCCCGACGAATGACGGTTCCTTTAAGGGACGTCATCCAAGATGGCGTCCCTCGAATTCCGATTGGCTGATAGGATGCAAGCTCAATCTGATTGGCTGATTGAATCAGAATTTTCCTACCTTAATTCCGATTGGCTGATAGAATCCTATCAGCCAATCGGAATTCGAGGGACGCCATCTTGGATGATGTCCCTTCAAGGAACCATCATTTGTCGGGAAGTCGTTGGAAGAAGAAGATGGGTCTGCGGTGGAGGTCTTCAAGATGGAGCCGGTCGTCATCGGATGAAGATAGAAGATGCCGCTTGGATCAAGATGGTTGCCGGTCCGGATCGCCTCTTCTTCCCGGATATTAAGGTAGGAATTAAGGTAGGAAAATTCTGATTGGCTGATGGAATCAGCCAATCAGAATCAAGTTCAATCCGATTGGCTGATTCAATCAGCCAATCAGATTGAGCTCGCATTCTATTGGCTGTTCTGATCGGCCAATAGAAAGCGAGCTCAATCTGATTGGCTGATCGGATCAGCCAATCGGATTGAACTTGATTCTGATTGGCTGATTCAGCCAATCGGAATTCGAGGGACGCCATCTTGGATGACGTCCCTTAAAGGAACCGTCATTCATCGGGAAGTCGTCGGAAGAAGAAGATGGGTCCGCGGTGGAGGTCTTCAAGATGGAGCCGGTCGTCATTGGATGAAGATAGAAGATGCCGTTTGGATCAAGATTGTTGCTGGTCCGGATCGCCTCTTCTTCCCGGATAGGATGAAGACTTTGGAGCCTCTTCTGGACCTCTTCAGCCGCCGGATGATGGATGTCTAGCCCCCGCTTGGGCTTGGATGAAGATTTCGGAGCCTGGAAAGATCGGTGATACCTGGTGAAGACAAGGTAGGAAGATCTTCAGGGGCTTAGTGTTAGGTTTATTTAAGGGGGGTTTGGGTTAGATTAGGGGTATGTGGGTGGTGGGTTGTAATGTTGGGGGGGTATTGTATGGTTTTTTTTTTACAGGCAAAAGAGCTGAATTCTTTGGGGCATGCCCCACAAAAGGTCCTTTTAAGGGCTGGTAAGGTAAAAGAGCTTTGAACTTTTGTAATTTAAAATAGGGTAGGGCATTTTTTTATTTTGGGGTCTTTGTTATTTTATTAGGGGGCTTAGAGTAGGTGTAATTAGTTTAAAATTGTTGTAATTTTTTTCTAATGTTTGTAAATATTTTTTGTAACTTAGTTCTTTTTTATTTTTTGTACTTTAGTTAGTTTATTTAATTGTATTTATTTGTAGGAATTGTATTTAATTTATTTATTGATAGTGTAGTGTTAGGTTTAATTGTAGATAATTGTAGGTAGTTTATTTAATTTATTTATTGATAGTGTAGTCTTAGGTTTAATTGTAACTTAGGTTAGGATTTATTTTACAGGTAATTTGTAATTATTTTAACTAGGTAACTATTAAATAGTTCTTAACTATTTAATAGCTATTGTACCTGGTTAAAATAATTACAAAATTACCTGTAAAATAAATATTAATCCTAAAATAGCTACAATATAATTATAATTTATATTGTAGCTATATTAGGATTTATTTTACAGGTAAGTATTTAGCTTTAAATAGGAATAATTTATTTAATAAGAGTTAATTTATTTTGTTAGAATAAAATTATATTTAACTTAGGGGGGTGTTAGGGTTAGAATTAGCTTTAGGGGTTAAAAAATTTATTAGAGTAGCGGTGAGCTCCGATCGGCAGATTAGGGGTTAATACTTGAAGTTAGGTGTCGGCGATGTTAGGGAGGGCAGATTAGGGGTTAATACTATTTATTATAGGGTTATTGAGGCGGGAGTGAGGCGGATTAGGGGTTAATAACTTTATTATAGTAGCGGTGCGGTCCGCTCGGCAGATTAGGGGTTAATAAGTGTAGGCAGGTGGAGGCGACGGTGAGGGGGGCACATTAGGGGTTAATAAATATAATATAGGGGTCGGCGGTGTTAGGGGCAGCAGATTAGGGGTTCATAGGGATAACGTAGGTGGCAGCGGCGTGTGGTCGGCAGATTAGGGGTTAAAAAAATGTATGAGTGGCGGCGATGTGGGGGGACCTCGGTTTAGGGGTACATAGGTAGTTTATGGGTGTTAGTGTACCTTAGAGCACAGTAGTTAAGAGCTTTAGAAACCGGCGTTAGCCCAGAAAGCTCTTAACTACTGACTTTTTTCTGCAGCTGGAGTTTTGTCGTTAGATTTCTAACGCTCACTTCAGCCACGACTCTAAATACCAGCGTTAGAAAGATCCCATTGAAAAGATAGGATACGCAATTGACGTAAGGGGATCTGCGGTATGGAAACATTGCGGCTGAAAAGTGAGCGTTAGACCCTTTAATGACTGGCTCCAAATACCAGAGGGCGGTAAAAAACAGCGTTAGGAGCCTCTAACGCTGGTTTTGACGGCTACCGCCCAACTCTAAATCTAGGCCTAAGTGTAAAGTTTTAGTGTCTATAAAACAATGGGAGCTGCCATGTTGTAACTTAGGTTACATTATCTGCTGTGGCCAATTAGGGACAGTTATAAATTTGTCACTAGAGTGTGCAGCCAATGGCTGTGTGGAATATAACAGCTCACAACTTCAGAATAGAATTACAGGAAAAGGGGACAAAATAAATAATGAAAGTATATATATATATATATATATATATATATACACACACACACACACACAGTTTATCATTTTATATTACCATCTCAAGGTTTTTATTGTCCCTTTAAAAGGGCCTTAATAGTTAAAAAAAAAATGACATCCTTTGATGTAAATTTAAGACTATTGACCCTGCACTACTGTGAGATTAACCCACACAAAGGCTTTAAACACACAGTGGAAGTACTGATTGGTACCTGCAGAGCACTGCTGATCCAGAGCAAAAACTGCCAACTGCTGCTTATCTAATCAGAAATACTAGTTAAATGAGTAGCGCTCATGATTGGATCAGCAGCACTTCCGCTCAGGATCAGCAGTGCTCTGTGGTTCCAAGTGGTTCTTCTACTGTGTGTTTAACCCCTTTGTGGGTTAGTGCAGGGTTGATGGTCTTAAAATGAATTAAAACAAATTAGAGCATGTATTTTTTTTACTAATATGCTCTTTTAAAGAAATATATATTGTTTTATCTTAAGTTGCATGTTGCTGAAGCACTGAAAATTGTAAAGGGAGTTTCATTTATTGTTCCTGTGACAGGAGCATTCCTTTGTTTGAAGAATGTTTCTTTTTAGACAAGATTTATAATTCATTAACATTTTAATTGATATTAGTGCAATAATAATCCTGTCACAAAGAAGCACCACTATCAAAATGGAACATTCCTTTCAATGGGTCAGCTCAATCCAAGCACAGAGAAAACTCCAACATGGCTGCTCTATTTATGATCATGGGAGGATCAGGGAAGTGAGTAAAACACTCCCCTGCTGTATCACATCCATATAAGCATGTTGTATAAACAGAAACAAACACTCCCCTGCTGTATCACATCCATATAAGCATGTTGTATAAACAGAAACAAACACTCCCCTGCTGTATCACATCCATATAAGCATGGTTGTATAAACAGAAACAAACACTCCCCTGCTGTATCACATCCATATAAGCATGTTGTATAAACAGAAACAAACACTCCCCTGCTGTATCACATCCATATAAGCATGTTGTATAAACAGAAACAAACACTCCCCTGCTGTATCACATCCATATAAGCATGTTATATAAACAAAAAAACACCCCCCCTGCTGTATCACATCCAAATAAGCATGTTGTATAAACAGAAACAAACACTCCCCTGCTGTATCACATCCATATAAGGATGTTGTATAAACAAAAAAAACAAAAAACAATTTAAAAAGAAATGACTCAGTGGGGTGATTTAAACAAGAAAAAACATAACTGCTTACCTGTGACCACAAACAATTATTGTGTGTTATTGGCAATCCCCTATGCATCTTCTCATTTCATGGTCAGTAATGTCTTTATAGACCCTTTGACATGTTTCTGTAATAGAAAACAACATCAAATAAATGAGTATAAAGTTAGATATGCAAAATAATTAGATAAAGTCTGTTCAGCAATAGTCTGTCCCCTATTACATGGGCATGATACACTTTGTGATTATAACATGAATTATTTAATTATAAATAATAAAACAACTTTGCATTATACTTTCATTATTTTGCCCGCTTTGCCTGTAATGTAATGGTCTATGCAAAAGTTTTCCAGTGGCCAAATTTCACTACCATTTTCCTTATTTGGAGGAGCTAATCCTGATGTACTTCATGTGACAGTCACTCTAGTCACATCATACTGTCAGTAGGTTTTTCCTCGTTTTATGTATGTTATCACTAAGTCACATCATACTGTCAGTATGCCTTTCCTTGTTTTATGTTAGCACAAAGTCCATGCTAAAGCCAATTAGAAAGATATACAGACTATTGTTAATCATTTGAGGTCTGAAGCCTGCATTACCAATTTTCAGCATAGTAAAGACCCATATTATTCAGAGTTTAAGGGACATGAAACCCAATTTTTTTTCTTTCATTATTTAGAAAGAGCATGTCATTTTAAACCACTTTCGAATTTACTTCTTTTACCTAATTTGCTTCATTTTCTTGATATCACTTGCTGAAAAGTATATCTAGATATGCTTAGTAGCTGCTGATTGGTTGCTGCACATAGAGGCCTTGTGTGATTAGCTCACACATGTGCATTGCTATTTCTTCAACAAAGTATATCTAAAGAATTGAGCAAATTAGATAATAGAAGTAAATTGGAAAGTTGTTTAAAATTGCATGCCCTATCTGAATCATGAAAGTTTAAGTTCAAATAGATTGTCCCTTTAAAGGGACATGAAACCCATCATTTTTCTTTCATAATTAAAATAGAGCAGGATTCTTCAAACCATGGGTCGGGACCCATTACTGGGTCACAACACCATGTGTACTGGGTCCCGACTTGTGTGTGTGTTGTAGGAGTGAGTGTGGTGTATTGTATGAGATTGTGTGTGTGCTGTGCATGTGTTGTGTATGAGAGTGTGTGTGTGTTGTATTAGTGTGTGTGTTATATGAGAGAGTGTGTGGTATGTGTGTTTTATGAGTGTGTGTGTATGTGGTATGCGTGTGTTATGAAAGTGTGTGTGTATGTGTGTTGTAAGAGTGTATGGGGTGAGTGTGTATTATATGAAAGTGTGTGTGTTGTATGATAGTGTATGTGGTATGTGTGTTATATGAAAGTGTGTGTGGTATGTGTGTTACATGAAAATATATGTTGTATGAGAGTGTGTGGTGTGTGTGTTGTATGAGACTGTGTGTGTGGTATGCGTGTGTTATGAAAGTGTGTGTGTATGTGTGTGTTGTAAGAGTGTATGGGGTGAGTGTGTGTTATATGAAAGTGTGTGTTGTATGAGAGTGTGTGTGGTATGTGTGTTATATGAAAGTGTGTGTGTTGTATGAGAGTGTGTGGTATGTATGTTACATGAAAATGTGTGCTGTATGAGAGTGTGTGGTGTGTGTGTTCTATGAGAGTGTGTGTGTTATTATGTTTTACAACGCTTTCATATTTGACTATAATCAGGAATAAAGCATGCACATATTTTAGTTTCTTTGCCAAAAATTGCAGCTATCATGTTATTTATTTCTTACAAAATTATTTCAAGACCAAGTATAAAAATTGGGTCCTAAAGGTATGTGGTATCATGGCACTGGGTCTTGGGGGGAAAAGTTTGAAGAACCCTGAAACCGAGCATACAATTTTAAACAACTTTCCACTTTACATCTATTTTTTAATTTGCTTAATTCTCTTGATATCCTTTTTTGAAGAAGCAGCAATGCACTACTGGGAGCTATTAAATTCATTGGGTGAGCCAATAACGTGAAGTATACATGTGCAGCCACCAATCAGCACCTACTGAACATACTTAGGTATCTTTTTCTATAAAGTATACCAAGAGAACAAAACAAATTAGATAATAGAAGTAAATTGGAAAGAAAATTTATGCTTACCTGATAAATGTATTTCTTTTTTGACACAATGAGTCCACGGATCATCTTAATTACTAATGGGATATTCACCTCCTGGTCAGCAGGAGGCAGCAAAGAGCACCACAGCAGAACTGTTAAATAGCTCCTCCCTTCCCTCCCACTCCAGTTATTCGACAGAAGTTAAGGATAGAAAGGAAAAAACAACCATGAGTAGCCCTTGGATTCACACAAATAGAGATATTTATGCCAAATCTTATGGTAAATCTTTCTAGTTACAGGCTTACGAGTCTGAATCATGGTCTCTATGACCGAGTCAGAAAACCCCTGCTTGGATAAAATTTAGCGTTCAATCTCCAAGCAGTCAGCTTCAGAGAAACTAGATTTGGGTGAAGAAAGGGCCCCTGAATTAGAAGGTCCATCCTCAACAGAAGTCTCCAAGGTGGCAGAGATGCCTACTCCACCAGATCTGCATACCAAATCCTGCAAGGCCAAGCTGGAGCTATGAGGATCACCAATGCCCTCTCCTGTTTGATTAGAGCAATGACCCGAGGAAGAAGAGCAAATGGAGGAAATAGGTATGCTAGACTGAAGGTCCAAGGGACCACCAGAGCATCTATCAGCTCCGCCTGGGGGTCCCTGGACCTTGACCCGTATCTCGGGAGCTTGGCATTTAAGAGCCTTTATTCTATCCTGGATCTCATCCAAAGAAGTTTCTGTCCTGAGAGCCTCAGACAGTGCATCAAACCAATACACCACTGCACTAGTGATGGTAGCAATACACACAGCTGGTTGTCATTGCAGGCCCTGGTGTACAGTGTGAGTAAACCCTCTAACTTTTTGTCCATAGGATCTTTGAAGGTACAACTATCCTCTATGGGAATAGTAGTTCTCTTAGCTAAGGTAGAAATGTCCCCTTCCACCTTAGGCACTGTTTGCCAAGCCTCTTTGTTAGAGTCGGCTATAGGAAATATCTTCTTAAGGTATGCCCGGTCTCTCCCATTCCTTAGCAATTATTTCATAAGCTCGGTCAGGGACCGGAAACACGTCTGTCGAGGAAGCAACCTCAAAATATTTGTTCAGCTTACTAGACTTCTTAGGAACAACCACTACCGTGGAGTCACTGTCGTCCAAAGTAACTAAAACCTCCCTAAGTAACAGACGGAGGTGTTCTAGCTTAAACCTATAAGATACAACCAGAGGAATTACACTTTCTGAATCTGAAATTTCTCCTTCAGAGGCTACAGCGGTATCCTCCTCTTCGGTATTCTGGGAGGGCACCTCCGAAATTGCAACAATTGCATCAGAAACCTCGCTTACTAAATGTCTGATTTTCCTTTTTACGCTTTCCCTGCAACATTGGAAAAGCAGACAACGCATCATGAGCGAAGCTATGTCTTTTAAGGTAACTCCAGCGGGAGCTAGAGCAGAAGTGCAGGGCACTGCTTGTGAGGGAGGTCAAATTTGGGACGCTTGGGGAGAAAGCTGCGGCATATTTTGAACCTCGTCATAAGACTCTTGGACAGTATCGGCTTTAGAAAAATTTTGCTCAGAAAAAATATTTTCCATATAATTTAAAGTCCTCTCAATACATGAGGGACAGAACGGGGATAGTTGGTTCCACATTTGCATCAAAACACAAGGAGCAAGTGACATCTTGCAAGTCTCCTTGGTCCATACTGTTCACAATGAGTAAATTAATAAATAAAAAACCTCAAAAATGAATTAAAATTTTTGAAATGAAAAAACGTTACTGTGTCAGGAGTCAATGTCCCTTTCCTTGTGATGCAGGAACGATCCGGACCTCAGCAATAAGAATAGTGCCAACGGATAATGCTAGAAACGCCTGCTTTACTGGCCTGCTTTACTGGAAACCATGCATGAAACGCCTGCTTTACTGGAAACCATGCGTTTCTAGTGACACGCTACTGAACTGAAGCCCATCGTGGGTGTTACTATATGCACCTCATCTCCCGATCGGCCTGTTTGCTAAGTAAAGCCATCGGGAGACACAAACCACCAGAGCAAATGAAAAAGCTTTACTCCCAGCCCCAGTGCCTGCAGATATGGCTGTCTAAAATCCTCTCCAGTCTAGGAGAGTCTGTAGTCCCCAAACATAAAGCGCCCCTTCCTGTATGAGCCTTATATGTTCATTTTTCCAATAAATGTTCACACCTTTATCTCTGAGATGCTTTGTTTCCTTGGCCCCAGAATAAAAAAGCAGCACTTACCTCGTATCTGCCTGACAGCAAGGCAGCTCACAGGCTTGAGAGGTCCTATCCCTCACATTGACCTGTGGAGAAATAAAAGTCTGAGTAAATTACATGGGAGGCGCAGTGAGAATTATGTCCCACAAGTTCCCATTGCTCTAAAGCCCCCACTGCTCTACTGAAGAGACTGATATGGACTACGGCTACACTCTAGGACAAAGCAGCACAATCTTGCACTACCTTAAAAATAATAAACTCTTGATTGAAGAATTTTATCTAACAACTCACTTTACCACTTCCTAGCACTAACGTAGGCAAAGAGAATGACTGGAGTGGGAGGGAAGGGAGGAGCTATTTAACAGCTTTGCTGTGGTGCTCTTTGCCGCCTCCTGCTGACCAGGAGGTGAATATCCCATTAGTAATTAAGATGATCCGTGGACTCATCGTGTCATGAAAAAGAGAAATTGTTTAACCCCTTGAGTGCTAACAACGGCTCTGAGCTGTCACAGGGTTTCCCACTCTGGTGCTAACGACGGCTCAGAGCCGTCGCTAGCAGTCTCCCAACTTGAGGGAGATCTGGGGGCTCCCACCCGCTCCTAGCCCGGCGATTGGGCCTGCATAGTGACAGGCATCACCTGGGCTTCACGTTATGCATGGTGATGTCACGCGCAATGACTTGATGACGTCAGCGCCAAAATATCGAAAGCAGGGGGCATGCTGCTTAGAAGCCTGTATCTCAGGAATCTAAGCAGCTACAGACCCCCAAGGCCCACTGTTGGAAAGGTAATCGTCTAACCTTTCCAACAGGGTAAGTCTTGGGGATCTGAAAAAAAAGTAAAAAAATAAATAAATATATATTTTAAAAAATATAAAACAAAAAAAAAAAACAACTAAAAAAGCTTAGCACCAAGGTGGGTTAAAATCTCATGCTCTATACTGAATCATGAAAGACAGAAAAACCTTGGGTTTCATGCCCCTTTAAATTACAGTAAATGGTGCAAAATAAAAATTATATTGCAAAGTTGCATAACTAAACATTTTATATTGTGATCTCAATGTGTGTTATGCCCCTTTAAAGCATATATGTCTATATGTGTGTACATATATATTAAAGTGATGGTAAATCCTAGCATTTGTGAAGCGCTAGGATTTACCATTGGAATAAATAAAGGGGACTTTCATTCATGACGTATAAAATACTTCATGCTGAAAGCTCCTTTTTTTGTTTGCAGCGTTTGCCACACTGAGCTGCTAAGGCAACCTACGGCAGAACGGTATTTGACTGAGGTGACGTTTCCACCTCTTAGCCAATAGCCTTGCAGGAAATTCGAGGCCTGTCACTTTAATGTTTTTATATGTGTATATATGACTGTAAATACATATATACACATATAAATACAATAATAAATATGTATACATATATAAATATTTATATATATATATATATATATATATATATATATATATATATATATACACACACAAAAACATCTTTTGCAATGTATGTGTCTCAATGTCAAAGCTATTTGCCTGCCTTTTTTTTCTAGCACCCGAGATCTCATATCTTTTGAACCCTTAAAAGGTTTTTTGTGTAATATTTTTTTTAAATAATTTTTTATTAGACTTTCGGCTAGATTACGAGTTTTGCGTTATGAGTATAACGCTGCTTTTTCACTACCTCTGCTATTACGAGTCTTGTAAGTACAGCTGTACCGTACACTTTTTTGTCCGTCACGCAACGTAACTACAACACCTTTCAAAAAGTCATTTTTCAATGGGACTTCCATAGAAGTTGTTTGTATTTTATTTTTTTATTACAGGCAAAAAAGATCAGATTTATTTGGGGCCATGTCCCGCAAAAGGCCCTTTTAAGGGCTTTTGGCAGTTTAGTTTAGGCTAGGGGTTTTTTATTTGGGAGGGGGGCTTTTTTATTTTGATAGGGCTATTAGATTAGGTGTAATTAGTTTAAATATTTGATCATTTATTTTTTTATTTTGTGTAATTTAGTGTTTATTTTTTTGTAATTTAGTTAATTGTATTTAATTAATGTAATTTATTTAATTTTAGTGTAATGTTAGGTGTTAGTGTGAGGCAGGTTAAGTTTTATTTTACAGGTAAATTAATTTTTTATTTATTTTAACTAGATAGTTAGTAAATAGTTAATAACTATTTACTAACTAGTCTACCTAGTTAAAATAAATACAAACTTAGCTGTTAAATAAAAATAAAACCTAAGCTAGCTACAATGTAACTACTAGTTATATTGTAGCAAGCTTAGGGTTTATTTTATAGGTATTTAGTTTTAAATAGGTATTATTTAGTTAATGATAGTAATTTTTATTTAGATTTATTTTAATTATATTAAAGTTAGGGGTGTTAGGGTTAGACTTAGGTTTAGGGGTTAATCTATTTATTTAGTATTAGTGATGTGAGAGGCCAGAAGTTTAGGGGTTAATAACTTTAGTATAGTGGCGGTGACGTTGGGGGTGGCAGATTAGGGGTTAATACATTTATGTAGGTGGCGGCGACGTTGGGGGCGGCAGATTAGGGTTTATTAAATTTATGTAGATGGCAGTGATATTGGGGGCAGCAGATTAGGGGTTAATAAGTGTAGGTAGGTGGCAGCAACATTGGGGGCGGCAGATTAGGGGTTAAAAATTGTAATGTAGGTGTCGGCTATGTCGGGGCCAAAGATTAGGGGTGTTTAGACTCGGGGTTTATGTTAGGGTGTTAGGTGTAAACATAAATTTTCTTTCCCCATAGGAATCAATGGGGCTGCGTTACGGAGCTTTACACTCCTTTATTGCAGGTGCTTTTTTTTAAGCCGGCTCTCCCCATTGATGTCTCTGGGGAAATCGTGCACGAGCACGTAAAACCAGCTCAAAGCAGCGCTGGTATTTGTGTGCAGTATGGAGCTCAACGCTGCCATATTGCCTGCTAACGGCCGGGTTTTTGCAAACCTGTAATAGCAGCGCTATTAAAGGTGACCAGTGGAAATAACTTGCAAGTTAGTAGCGAGCTGCTCATAACGCAAAACTCGTAATCTGGCTGATGGTTATTTACCTGCTCTCATCCTAGGTAATCCAGAAAATCTGGCCTGTTGGGGAGGCCTGGGGACAGGTTTAAAAAACACTGCCCTAGATCAAAATAATTGGCAACTGATATTAAAGGGACTGTTAACAAGGAATATTTTTTAGGGAATAGGGATTTAATCTC
This sequence comes from Bombina bombina, assembly GCF_027579735.1. Classification (NCBI taxonomy): domain Eukaryota; kingdom Metazoa; phylum Chordata; class Amphibia; order Anura; family Bombinatoridae; genus Bombina; species Bombina bombina. Next base: position 871,577,922 of record NC_069501.1, on the reverse strand, counting down.
AGTTTCTTGCTGCAAGTCGTTTAATTTACGTTAAAGATTTTGATCACAGTAGAATCATTTCAAAAAGTAAATTAAAACATTTGCAGCAAGAAAATTAGATTAAAATCACTAATTACCTTAAAATATTTACTGTATTTTGTAATGCATGTTAAATAAAACACCCTAACAGCTCACTTGCATATGAATAATACTTTTTCAATGTAGGGCCAAATTAAACAAGCAAGGGTTACATTATTAACCCCTCAGCATCTACATAGCAGGACAGTTATTTTAAACTGTACAAATACTGTAACCCACACCTAACCCTTCAGCATCTACATAGCAGGACATAGTTATTTTAAACTGCACAAATACTGTAACCCACACCAAAAACAACACAAAATATTAACCCCTGCCAGGCTTCTGAACAGCATCAAAGCAATTAAAATACAGCTCCCACCCTTCTAGTACTGCTACACCATTATATGAGAAAGTCACACGCAGATGCAGTTTGTTTGCTAATGTCTGTATATTTCATACTCTTAACAGTAACATCTCTCATATAAAACAGATTTTTCTAAAAGAGTTTTCTAATGTCTGTATATTACAAAAATGCTTGTTTTCAAACAGAAAAATAAAGATGCACATTTCAATTGTATTTGGATTATCCCTTTAACATTTAAATCTATTTGTGTTTGTATGTTCTGTCTAATGCAGTAGCAGGTGGCTTACTAATGCTGCTAAACAAATCATTAGTGTATAATTATTATATGTTACATATGTGTGCAGTGCTAGTGAGATAGTTGTGTTTGTATGTTCTGTCTAATGCAGTAGCAGGTGGCTTACTAATGCTGCTAAACAAATCATTAGTGTATAATTATTATATTCTACATATGTGTGTGTGTGTGTGTGCAGCTAGTGAGGTTTATATATATCTAATCTAATAGCTGATCTTACCTGATTGCATCATTGGACATGGCTTGTCTGCAGCACACACAGAAAGTTCATGGTAGTGAGACAGTGAGTGCAGTCAAATGCCGCAGCTCCCTCTGTGGTGGTAAGACCACACTGCACACAATATTATATACTAAACACAGTCTTATGTAAACTGTAGCTAAAAGCTAGTAGTATGGGTGACAAATGAACTTTAATTTAATTTATTCCAGAACAAAACAAATATACAATGCCTTGATATAAAACTATGTATTATTTAGCTTTAGAGTCCGAATTTAAAATACAAGTTAGCCATCTTAAAGGGACATTCCAGCAAAATGTGCATCATTGCATTTCTATTTTGAATAGAAGCATTTTTCCAATACACATGCATTAGCAAAAATGCTCTAGAAAAAATATATCACTGTTTAAATTTACCTTTCCTAATAGGAGCATAAAAACTAATTTTAAATAGTGTATCTGCAAAGAGAGCCAGAGGTTGTGTACATAACACATGCTGAGTCATTTCCCATGCAATACCAGCTCTGAGCACATGCAGTGTACTTAAGTATGCTTCACATGTACACAGTTTTTTGTGTACTTAAAGGGACAAACTACTTCAGAATTTGCATTGTTTTAAAAGATAAATAATCCCTTTATTACCCATTCCTCAGTTTTGCACAACCAACACAGTTATATTAAAGGGACATTAAACCCAATTTTTTTCTTTCATGATTCAGATAGAGAATACCATTTTAAACAACTTTCTAATTTACTTATATAATCTAATTTGCTTCATTCTCTTGATATTCTTTCCTGAAAAGCATATCTAGATATGCTCAGTAGCTTCTGATTGGTGGCTGCACGTATTTGCCTCATGTTATTGGCTCACCAATGTGCATTGCTATTTCTTTAACAAAAGATATCTAAAGAATGAAGCAAATTAGATAATAGAAGTAAATTGGGATGTTGTTTAAAATTGTATTCTCTGTCTGACTCATGAAAGAAAAATGTTTAATGTTTAATGTCCCTTTAATATACTTTTTACCACTGTGATACCTTGTATCTAAGCCTCTGCAGACTGCCCCTTATCTCAGTTATATTAATATACTTTTTACCTCTTTGATTACCTTGTATCTAAGCCTATGTAGACTGCCCCCTTATTTCAGTTCTTTTGACAGACTTGTATTTTAGCCAATCAGCACTGACTCATAAATAACTACACAGGAGTTAGCACAATGCTATATATATTAATTTATCTGACATCACCCTCACTCAGTCACAAATTAGTTTATTAAATAAAGGACTATCCTTTGCACCCTCCACCAATTTTGATTTGTTTTCCACTATTTTGGATGTAAATGCCCTGGTGAGAAAAATCACTCTATACAAACACTTCTCACAAATCACTTACACAGATCAAGAACAAGAGAATAACTCACCCCCAGTAGACACAACACAAAACACTTTTGATTCTATAGGCCTACAATTTAGAGACCTATGTGATCTACATACACTAACTTCACTCCAAGCCATAACACTTAGAGAGGCTAGCACCTACAATACAGCCTCCACACCCAAATTTTCACCACATACTAAATCTTATTTCTACCCTGTTCACAGCAGGAGTGAAGCGATAGAGATGTTCCAAAATCTTGTAGAGTCTGAACTCATAAGTTTACACTCTGCTTTAGAGAACACCACTAGCACCACCACTAATTTTACAAGAAAACAGAATCTGTCTATTAATGAGCAATTTGCACTCAAATCATTTAGCACTAATAAGGACATAGTGATTACCCCAGCGGATAAAGGGGGAGCTGTAGTAGTCCTTAACACTGAAGACTACAAAAGAGAAGTATACAGACAACTCAATGACAGTGAGACATATCAAAAACTGACTTACAACCCAACCCACAAATTCAAATTAGAACTCCGCACCCTGTTAGATTCAGCTGTGGAAGATGGATTTTTATCCCAAGAAATAGCCACCCATTGTCTAGTAGAACATCCCACTATCCCCACCTTTCGCACAGTACCCAAAATACATAAAACTCTTGTCAACACACCAGGCAAACCGATAGTAGCCAGCAGAGGTTCACTGTGTGATAGAGTGGGGAACTGGCTAGATAATGTGTTACAACCTTTAGTCAAGTCCTTACCTGGGTACATACGTGACAGCACACATTTGATACAACAAATTCAAGCAATCACTTGGCTTGACAACTATACTTGGCTATCCATAGACGTCTCAGCCCTTTACTCTAGCATCCCCCATGAGGAAGGCCTTAAGGCTCTAACACATATGCTAAGAAGACACACTAATTATTCAGAGGAATTTATTACTTTTCTTGAGGAACTCACCAGATTTCTCCTCACACACAATTACTTTGTCTTTGAGGGCCACTACTACCTCCAAAAATGTGGCACTGCCATGGGGGCCAAATTTGCCCCCTCATATGCAAATTTGTATATGGGGTATTTTGAACATCTTTACTTTTTTGGGGGTGGGCTGGCCCTCGAGGACAAAGTAGTCATATATGGCAGGTTTATAGACGACCTAATTATAATTTACAAGAAGAATACAGAACTTACAATTCGGGAAATCATTGACCACTTCAATAACAACACACTCAATTTGACATTCACGTACCAAACTAACGATCAAACCATCGATTTTCTGGATCTTACATTAGAACACAATAGACAAGGAGACATTATGACTAGCACCTTTAGGAAACCTCTTTCAAGAAACACGATACTAAGAGCAGACTCCTGCCATGCCCCCCACACACAAAGAGGCATCCCTAAGGGTCAGTATCTTAGGCTGCGAAGAAACTGTAGTTCTCTTCAGTTATATATTAAACAAGCTGAAGAACTCACCAATCGACTAATAGCTAGAGGATACAAGAGAAGTCTTCTTTTGAAAGTCAAAACCCAAGTAATGAGAATGGACAGGATATCACTATTAAACAGCAAACTAGTAAAGAGTACAACTAACTGTATAAACAAGGACACAATTAGACCAACTACCTTAGAACACATAAGCTTCGTAACCAGTTATAGTAATCAATTCCACACTATCAAAAGCATTATCAAGAAATACCTACCAGTTCTCAATGGTGACATTACCTTAAGGGACAAATTACACAAACATATTAGATTTGTAGCTAAAAGAGCACCAACAATACGAGATAAGGTTACACACAAATTTCACAACAAAATTTCACCAACCACCAACTGGCTTACTCCAACTAAAGGCAATTATAAATGTGGTCATGTACCCTGTAAGAGTTGCAAATATACTGATAAAAGTTTTACCTTTACCTCGTCACAGACTCAAAAATCTTATCCTATTACTACCAGAATGGATTGCACATCCACATATATTATTTATCTAATCACATGTACATTTTGTCAACAACAATACGTAGGAATTACAACACGTCCCCTAAAAGACCGTATTAGAGAACATCTCTTGTCCATAGAAGAAGAATTCCCTAGAACTCCAGTGGCCAAACATTTCCACACACACGCACAAAAGTTAACTCACTTTACATTCAAAGCTATAGAACAAATTATTAACAATCCATTAGGGGGAGATAGGAACAAATTGCTATCCAAAAGAGAAGTATACTGGATTTTCATGTTACAAACTAGGGCACCTCAAGGTATGAACAAAAGATATGATGTAAACCTATACATAGAGTAAACAAATATTCTTCAAACACACACAAACCAGTGCCATGAGTCCAAAAAATCCCCCATACAAAAGAAAACAATAAAAGACAGACATATCCATACACCAATATATAAAAAAAGATCCACCAAAGGTTATACAACAACTCTCAAGTAAGCCTATCCAAGCCAGACCGGCCCCTTTTCCTAAATACCTAAAGAAAGAGAGAAATATATTCTTGCTTTTAGTTTAATTTCCAAATGTTCTTATTAAGCTCCTATATTTGCTATTTTCCCCTTTCCTTCTTTAGTTCAGAGTAGCCACCCTTCAGCTGGTAGGGTAGATAACTCACGTCAGCTTCCCCTTAACCAATATGGAGTACCATCTCCTCACTTTGTCTGTTTTTCTCATAACAATCCTAGAGAGGTACACCATATTGATTTTTATCTATCCAAGTGTTGAACAAAGTGACATACACTCACTAGTCTTACACTATGCAGGGGTACATTTAATTAACATCAAATTAGCAAAGAGTACCACTTCCTTCTTGCTTATTTATAAGGAGGCAGAGAGAAAAATACAAGTTTAAATACACTCCAACATAGGGGATTATAGCATGTATAGTATAGTATGTTATTAATAATTTTAACTAATGGACATCACATACAACCAGCTGGGGACCTAGAAAGGATCATTAAAAGCCCTACTGTGTCTAGATAGAGCACAAGCTCAGACCAAGGGTTTTAAACCTATCTGAAGTTAACTAAAAATTGTCTTGTTACTTCATTCCAACACACCTTGTCTAGGTGTACAAACATATTGATCCTGGTTCATCCTGGTTTATACCCAGTATTTAGCTAGCACACAAAAAATGTCCCCACTTTCAGTAACCTGTATCAGTACCGCAATGGCTGAATTGTATGTATGCATATATATGTGTAAAAAATATTATGTATTATTAAGTACAAAGCATTTAGAAATTAGTTTGTTATAAATTCTGTTCCATCGGTCTCTTGCAGAACGGGGTCAATGTTAGTAACTTGGGAGTGACCAATACTCTATCTATTTTAGACAATATCGTGCATCACAAGAGTTAATGATCTGAATGATCTTGATTGGCCGCTCACATCCTTATATTGATCCCGACCGGCAGAGACTGATATCTCTGATGAAGCGCATGTGCTCATGCGCGAAACGCGTTAGATGGAGCTCACCTAACTTGTTGTAAGCCTGCATTGCAATAAACTCCATTACTGACCCTAGGACTCAGCTTCCTTTTTCCTCATTTCATAAATAACTACACAGGAGTTAGCACAATGCTATCTATATGACACACATGAACTAGCAGTGTCTAACTGTAAAAAACTGTCAAAATGCACTGAGATAAGAGGCGGTTCAATTGTTTAGAAATTAGCATATGAGCCTACCTAGGTTTAGCTTTCAACAGAGAATACCAATTGAACAAAGCAAATTTGATGATAAAAGTAAATGGGAAAGTTGTTTAAAAGTGCATTTTTTATTATCTAGTTTTGACTAGACTGTACCTTTAAGTATGCTTTGCATGCATGCTCACAGTAAAAGTTCTCACAAAAGGCACAGTGAACGATAATTTCTAGTAATAGGTTTACCTACCTTTGTTTAGTAGATGGCATTGTTTGTTTCTTTATTAATCTCGTTTTCTTGCTGCATGTGTTTTCATTTCTTTTTTTCACTTCTTGAAAGCTTCTCCTGTGATGCTGAATAAAATCTTTAACCTTCCCATTTCAGCTGTCTCTTCAGATGTGTGCACATAGGAACTTTTGGCTGAAAATAGAAGCCTTAGTCCAAATTATATGGGGTGGTGAGGAGAAGCATTGAACATTAGGTAGAAGCGACTTGGAGATACTAAAGTTGATTACCAGTGTAGTATTTTATTTGGACTTTGCAGTATTGATTTTTCCCCACAAAAAAAGTGTTTTTTATTTAATTTTTTAAATATACTAATTGGCTTTTACCCACTTTAACTCAGTATTTATTATAATGTATTACTGTGTAAACGCAGACAAGATCTCCTGCCTTTTCTACAAACACTTATATTGTGTGTTCCATTGTTTTTTCTTTTTCTCTTGTGTCGATATGTACAAAAATGTGCCTAGCAGTGCTGATTGTGGCTCATCATCCCATCTTAAAAGCACATGGGGAACTTAAAAATACAAAATACATTTGAAGTGCACAATTTTAACTCTCAGAATAATAATAATAATAGTTTGTGAAATGGGTACACAGGGTTACAGCCCAGGTCATTCCATCAACACCACTAGGGGAACAGCAAATGTTATGATGTCCATTTGTTTTATATAATGTTTATTAAAGATCAATGATTCCTGGTTGTCTAATGTCTAATGGGTGGGGATGGATGATGGATGACCTTATGTGTCTCCAGTTTAAAGGGACATGAAACCCAATTTTTTTCTTTCATGATTCAGATATAGCATGCAATTTAAAAATAACTTTTCAATGTACTTATTTTATCTTATTTGTTGTGTTCTTTTGGTATCCCTTGTTGAAAAGCACACCTAGGTAGGCTCAGAAGCTGCTGATTGGTGGGTGCACAAATATGCCTCATGCAATTGGCTCACCCAATGTGTTAACTAGCTCCCAGTAATGATTGATTTTCTTCAACAAAGGATACCAAGATATTAAAGCAAAATAGATCATAGAAGAAAATTTGGAAATTTTTTTAAAATTGTATTCTCTTTCTCAATCATGAAAACATTTTTTTAGGTTTCATGTTTTATTGCTTTAATGCTTTTGTAAGTGATGCGTTAAATATTTATTTTGTTCGCTCGTAAACACAGCTGAAAGTAAACTTTTAACATGGGCAGGTTAGCGCTTGTATTACATGTTGAAAGTAAATCATTTGAACATGAGTAAAACCTGATGCATGCTAACTTCAGGACTTTGAATATTATGATCCCATTAACTTCTTCTCCATATAGTTTTCAATAGAGCGCGCTTTTAAAAAAATACTTATTGTTTGTGCACTAACCCAACACTGTGTAAGACCTACAGCGTTATAGCTGAAGTAAGTTAAAGCACCTTTTCCTATACCATACCTTTTAACCCTTATAAAAAAATTTTTAGTAATATTTCCATTAATCATTTTATCAGGTAGTGTATATATGGGTGTAACACTTTATTTTAATGTACTTATGTTGTATTTGGTGCACATTTTTTTAAAAACCCTAACAGTTTGCGCTAGGGGGGCAATTGACTAATGTGCGGGCGGACATGATCCGCTGTAGCAGATCATGTCCGCCGCACATCAATAAAGGCTGACAGCATACGCTGTCTGCATTTATCATTGCACAAGCATTTATAGTGAAATGCTTGTGCAATGCCACCCCTGCACATTCGTGGCCGCTAGCAGGGGGTGTCAATCATCCCGATCGTATCCGATTGGGCTGATTGCTGTCTGCCACCTCAGAGGTGGCAGATGAGTTAAGGAGCAGCGGTCATAAGACCGCTGCTTCTTAAATCCTGTTTCCAGCGAGCCCAAAGGCTCGCACGGAAACAGATGCATACGGGTGTTGATAAATCGACCCCTAGAGCTTCACTCGCACAAACTTGACAAATTCAGTGCATTTGCATGCATAGGTGTCTGCTCCCCACCCTGATCCCTGACTATAATAGTCCAGACTGGACTGAAGTCCAGATGAGTCAAAAAGAGAAGTGACCTTTTATTATGATGTGTTTTATTAAAGTGAAAGCAATATTGTTAAACAGAGTTGTGTTATCGGATGATAAAAAAAACCTGCCAGCATAGAGATAGAAGAAATTCAGAAAAAAATATTGACAATGATTCCCTTGAAAATATTTTAGTTTCTAATTCAGAATGAGGAGGATTATGGCCCTTTGTTACATAATAAATATTTCGTTTGCAGCTTTTCAAAAGGTAAATATTAAAATTCTGTTTCATTATATATTATCTTATATAATATATTTTAATATGTTGAAATAATGAATAGTGAATTTTTAGATACCAAAATTAAAATTATGTAGGGGAAACATAAAGGGCAAGATTAAGGGACATAGTTATCAATGTGCAAGCGGACATAATATGAAGTAGTGTATCATGTCCGCCACAGATCAATACATGCTGTCGGCATTTATCATTGCTTCAGCAGTTCTTGTGAACTGCTGGTGCAATGCTGCCCCCTGCAAATTGGCCGCTAGCAGGGGGTGTCAATCAACCCGATCATATTCGATCAGGTTGATTTCTGTCCGCCCCCTCAGACCAGGTGGACAGTTTATGGAGCAGACGAACAAGTTATGGAGCAACGGAGCTTGATATATATGCCCCTAAGAGTGGAGCACAATTTTGCACTCCTGCGAGCGTGTTATCTGCACTCAATTTTTTACTATTGTGCACCCAGTTGTGCACTTATTACAGGTTGGAAGTAACAATTTTGCTCTCTCGTTGTCGCATCCTTCTGCAGAAAAAAAGGCTATGCGAATTTGAGAGCATAGGATCGTATTCCCCCTAGGCTTTAATGGAGCCTTATTTTGAACAAGAACAAAAAATAACAGCTGTCATGTGTGTTTTCATATTTTTGCACTCTTTTAACTTTGCAATGCAATATTTTTATGCAATAATGTCTATCAGACAGTGTCAATATGAATGTAACTGTACTGTTACATATGTTTTTGATGTGTATCGGGCAACTATTTAGTCGAGTGTAACAGTTGACCAGAGCTCTGAAGTCACATTAACCCAAAAAACTCTTGCGTTCGCATTTACTTTCAACTTGCAAAATTAATGGTCTTATCTGTGTGCCCAAAAGGGCTGTGCCACTTGTAATCTGGCAGAAAATGTGCATCTAATTTGTAAAGCAAATCTATTCTAAAGACTTTTTATGCAGACTTGCAACAAATGTGCTGCAAACTTTTGAAGCTTGGCAAGTCTAGCAAGAGTTTAGCAATTCCTTTGCAATTTTAACAGAAAAAAACACAAGCTATACACAATTGTGGCAAACTTGCAGCAAATTTACAAAGCAAGTCTATTCTGATGACTTTCTACGCAGACTTGCAACAAATGTGCTGCTAACTTTTGAAGCTTGGCAAGTCTAGCAAGAGTTTAGCAATTCCTTTGCAATTTTAACAGAAAAAAACCCACATGCTATACACAATTGTGGCAAACTTTCAGCAAATTTACAACGCAAGTCTATTCTGAAGACTTTCTACACAGACTTGTAACAAATGTGCAGCAAACTTTTGAAGCTTGGCAAGTCTAGCAAGAGTTTAGCAATATATTTGCAATTTTTACAGAAAAAAAACAAATACTATACACAATTGTGGCATACTTGCTGCAAATTTACAAAGCAAGTCTATTCCAGAGACTTTCAATAAAGACTTGCAACAATTATACAGCAAACTTTTGAAGCTTGGCAAGTCTAGCAAGAGTTTAACAATTCATTTTCAAAGTTGCAGCAAAAATACATGCTATCTGGGCATCATGTTCCAGTGCCAATAATCCGCAAGAATCATAGGAGGTACTGTTTTTTACTTGCCCCTTTGTGACTTTAGTTAATCAGCTGGCTACAGGAAGTTGGGCGATAGACTTATAACTTGGTGTCCAGGTCCAATTGAGAATAGTGGCTCTAAGGCTGGCCACGGCAGTTGCCCGGCTCTTTGCGCGGAGCACATACATGAGACTGAGTTCGGAGTCGTGTGCTAATTGACTGTGCTGTCAATAGACTTGCAGATATGGCGGTTAAGTTTCACTATTGACCGGCCTGCCTAGGCGTTCGTCAGAGTAAGAATTATACTATACACTCTCTGTACTCAACACTCTGTACAATAGCTTGTTTTTTTATTTATTAATCAAACTGCCTCATCACAAAGTGTTCCTCACGCAGGTTTTGCCACAAGCGAAAGTTAGATACTGAATCTGGGGACATTTCACTACTAAGGAGTTTACCATTGCTACCATCTCCTTTTTTAATTCAACTTTGTTATATCGTTGGTATATATTAGTCACAGTGGTAGATTGATGTGCTCTCTCATTGCTGCTACTTTTTGTTTTACTTTCTTTTTTGCTTTTTTCATCGTTGTATATTACTAGCCAGGTCACAGTAACAGGGTCCTAGATATACCTCAAGTTTATTATTCTATTTAGTGCAGTAGCTGCAGAAAGGATACCCTGTTTTTTATGCAGACGTAACAGAGCCTGTGCTAACTGAATTTAAACCTTGCACAGCTGATGCCATCCTATGTTCCACATGACCTTTTGTTATAGTTGACCTGTCTTTAAGGTTTTGTACAATTACCAGGGTTACACACACCCCGCTGGAGTTTTATGTCTCTATGTATTGTGGAGTCAGCTAGCACTTTACAGAGCATATGTGTAATTTTTTTTTTTTTTTCTGGGTTTAACATTGTTAGGTAATTCGACTACAACCTCTCTGAAAGTATTTTGTCACTAATTGGTCGCTACATCAGGCCAGAGTTTTAGTTAAATCTAAGAACTGGGAGTTTAACACTCAAGTTAGATGTACTTGCACTATTATGCTGCACTTTTTCTCAATTCGTTTTTTCCTTTCTAGGCTAGCTTAAACTGAGGCCACCACACACAATAGAAATATAAGCTTTCTAAGAAGCATTTCTTGCATAACTTTTTTCCTTGTGGGGCTGATAAGAGTAATAGTAACACTAGCAACAGTAGTGTACACAACATTAAGAGGAACTCTGTTTAGGGGTACTTCACTCTCTCTTTACTCTCTGTGAAAGCTTTTAATAACGCTATCACATATATAAAAAATATTACGTTATAACAAATATGATTGGTGGCACTACTTGGCAAGTGGGCCTGGCACACACGCTGGCAGGCAGGCAACTGCAATTAGATTACACTAGCAGACTGATGTTTTACAGTAAAAAAAGTTTTTTTTTTAAATATTTACACTACTGTTACAACAAATATGAGTGGTGCCACTAACTTGGCAAGTGGGCCTGGCACACGCTGGCAGGCAGGCAACTGCAATTAGATTACACTAGCAGACTGATGTTTCACAGTCAAAAAAGTTTTTTTTTTAAATATTTACACTACTGTTATAACAAATATGATTGGTGGCACTAGTTGGCAAGTGGGCCTGGCACACACGCTGGCAGGCAGGCAACTGCAATTAGATTACACTAGCAGACTGATGTTTCAAAGTCAAATTTTTTTTTTAAAATATTTACACTACTGTTACAACAAATATGAGTGGTGCCACTAACTTTGCAAGTGGGCCTGGCACACATGCTGGCAGGCACGCTACTGCAATAAGATCACACTAGCAGACTGATGTTTCACAGTCAAAAAAGTTTTTTTTTTAAATATTTACACTACTGTTATAACAAATATGATTGGTGGCACTAGTTGGCAAGTGGGCCTGGCACACACGCTGGCAGGCAGGCAACTGCAATTAGATTACACTAGCAGACTGATGTTTCAAAGTCAAATTTTTTTTTTAAAATATTTACACTACTGTTACAACAAATATGAGTGGTGCCACTAACTTGGCAAGTGGGCCTGGCACACATGCTGGCAGGCACGCTACTGCAATAAGATCACACTAGCAGACTGATGTTTCACAGTCAAAAAAGTTTTTTTTTTAAATATTTACACTACTGTTATAACAAATATGATTGGTGGCACTAGTTGGCAAGTGGGCCTGGCACACACGCTGGCAGGCAGGCAACTGCAATTAGATTACACTAGCAGACTGATGTAAAAGTTTTTTTTAAAACATTTACACTAATGTTACACCAGATATGACTGATGGCACTGAGGAAGTAGGCACAGTATATGCTGTGAGCCTGACACACAGGCTGGCAGTGGCAGGCTGGCCTGGCAACTGAAATTAGATTACACCAGCATGTAAAAGTTTTTTTTTTTAAATTTACACTAATGTTACACCAGATATGACTGGTGGCACTGAGCAATTAGGCACAGTATATGCTGTGAGCCTGACACACGCTGACAGGCAGGCAAATGCAATTAGATTACAAAGAAAAAAAAGAAGAACGACTGATGTTCTAGCCCTAAAGAGGGCTTTTTGGGGTGCTGTCCTTACAGCAGTGATCAGATAAGTCCTTCAGAACTGTAGTGGACACTGAATACACTAGCCTAGCTATCAATTTCCCTATAAAATCATCATCAGCAGCACTATCCCTCCTCTCACTAAGAATGCAGGATCAGAATGAATCTAAAATGGCTGCTGCCCAGGAGCTGGGAGGGTCTGGGAGGGAGTGTCTGCTGCTGATTGGCTGAAATGTGTCTGCAGACTGTGAGATACAGGGTCAAAGTTTACTCAATGATGATGAATAGGGGGTGGATCGAACATTGCATATGTTCGCCTGCCGCGGCGAACGCGAGCAAGCTATGATCACCGGGAACTGTTCTCCGGTGAACTGTTCGTGACATCACTATACTTGGAAGATATTCTTCTGATGGCACAAGACAAATACCTGTTGCTCTCTCAGCTTCAAGAAATGTCCTCTCTCCTCCCTGGGTTTTGTAATCAATGAGGAGAAGTCAAGCCTTTCCCCTTGTAGAGTTTCTGGGATTCTTTATAGACGCTACCCTTGGTAATCTTCTCCTTCCACAAGAGAAGATAGATTGTATCAAAGCAGAGATTCAATCAGCTCTAAGAGTCGCTTCCAACTCCATTCACCAATTGGTGAGGATCATTAGTCTCCTTTCCTCTTCAATCCAGGTCATATTTCCAGCTCCCCTTCACTACTGTGCCATGCTGTGGTTGAAGATTCAATCTTTTCGAGAGTTCCATTCCTACCAACAACAGATTTTTCTGACGAAGTTTATCGGATATGTCTTGGTGGCTGCAGCACATGGGGGCTTGGAATGGGAGTGTGATTTTTGGATCTTCCTCAGATTTCCTTCTCTCTTCCGATGCAAGCCTTTTAGGCTGGGGTGCCTCTTATGGTACATCCTCTACTGGCGGCCCTTGGACCGTGAAGGAATCCAACCTTCACATAAATTGCTAGGAATTATTAGCTGGCTCCTTTGCCGTTCGCAGTTTTTTAAAAAATATGACCGATTGTTACATTCTGTTACGCATGGACAATTTTTGAGCTATCCATTATATCAACCGACAAGGTGAGACCCACTCAAAAGCTTTGTCAGACTTAATGTCTTATTTTTATTGGTTTTGTTTGGAATGCAGGATTTCTTTCCGGGCCCAATTTATCTTGGGTGTTTTCAACCTAACAGCGGACTGTTTTTTCTCGTCACTGGAAGGATTCCAGCGACTGAATGCTGAACCGTCAACTTTTTCTAGAGATCAATTGCATCTTTGGACCCCTTTCAGTGGATCTTTTCGCAACTCGGACCAACCACCAGTTACTGAGATTTTTCAGCTGGCTCCCAGACCCAGACAGCGAAGGAGTGGATGCTTTTCTACAAGTTTGGCCTTCCCTCGGGGCTTACGCCCTTCTTTCGCTCTTCTAGCGAGAACTATTTTGAGTGTACAATGATTTCAATGTCTTCTGAGGTTGATCACTCCTTGGTGGCCAGCCCAACCTTGGTTTGCTCCCCTTCTGGAGATGTGTTCTGCCCTTTCTCGCCTTCTTCCCAACCTCCCCAATCTCCTTGTGGACGCCCAGGATTTCCCGCATCTTCTCTTGATCCAAGGCCACCTGAAACTTCTGGCTTGGCAGATTTCAGGGGATCCTGGTCCTGCGAGGTCCTTTCGCGAGAGGCTTCCCTCTTGTTAATCTTGGGCCCCAGGTACTAGGAAATCTTATGCTTCAGCCTGGACAGTCTGGGTTCATTGGTGCATGGGATGGGATGTTGATCCCTTTTCTTCCTCTCCTCCCATGATTGTGAATTTTCTCACAGAACTTTTTTTGCAAGATAAGGCTTATTGTTCAGCTTTTCCGTTCAGCCATTTCTGCGGGTCATCTTCCCTTTGAAAATGTCCCTGCAGGCAAACACCCTTTAGTCTGTCATCTTCTTTAGGCAATTTGTCTTAAGAATCCTCCCCAATCTTGTTATTCGAACCTTTGGGACGTCAATCTGGTTTTATCGTTCCTTAAAGATTGACCCAATATCTCTTTGCTTTCCCTTAAGCAGTTATCTGCAAAATTTACCATGCTGCTTTGTTTAATTTCCTTTTGTTGGGTCTCTGACATCAGGGCCCTGGATGTTCATTCCATCTCTTTTTCTCCTGAAGGAATTTCCTTTTCCATTTCCTGCAGGACCAAGTCATCCTCAAAAACTTTGTTTTACCCTTATTTTCCATTTGAACCCCAACTTTGCTTTGCCTTGTGCCTTAAAGCATATTTGTCTACTGTTACAACAAATATGAGTGGTGCCACTAACTTGGCAAGTGGGCCTGGAACATGCTGGCAGGCAGGCAACTGCAATTAGATTACACTAGCAGACTGATGTTTCACAGTCAAAAAAGTTTTTTTAAAAAATATTTACACTATTGTTATAACAAATATGATTGGTGGCACTAGTTGGCAAGTGGGCCTGGCACACACGCTGGCAGGCAGGCAACTGCAATTAGATTACACTAGCAGACTGATGTTTCAAAGTCAAATTTTAAAAAAAAAATATTTACACTACTGTTACAACAAATATGAGTGGTGCCACTAACTTGGCAAGTGGGCCTGGCACACACGCTGGCAGGCACACTACTGCAATAAGATCACACTAGCAGACTGATGTTTCACAGTCAAAAAATTTTTTTTTTTAATATTTACACTACTGTTATAACAAATATGATTGGTGGCACTAGTTGGCAAGTGGGCCTGGCACACACGCTGGCAGGCAGGCAACTGCAATTAGATTACACTAGCAGACTGATGTAAAAGTTTTTTTAAAAAAATTTACACTAATGTTACACCAGATATGACTGGTGGCACTGAGGAAGTAGGCACAGTATATGCTGTGAGCCTGACACACAGGCTGGCAGTGGCAGGCTGGCCTGGCAACTGAAATTAGATTACACCAGCATGTAAAAGTTAGCTGGCTCCTTTGCCGTTCGCAGTTTTTAAAAAAATATGACCGATTGTTACATTCTGTTACGCATGGACAATTTTTGAGCTATCCATTATATCAACCGACAAGGTGAGACCCACTCAAAAGCTTTGTCAGACTTAATGTCTTATTTTTATTGGTTTTGTTTGGAATGCAGGATTTCTTTCCGGGCCCAATTTATCTTGGGTGTTTTCAACCTAACAGCGGACTGTTTTTTCTCGTCACTGGAAGGATTCCAGCGACTGAATGCTGAACCGTCAACTTTTTCTAGAGATCAATTGCATCTTTGGACCCCTTTCAGTGGATCTTTTCGCAACTCGGACCAACCACCAGTTACTGAGATTTTTCAGCTGGCTCCCAGACCCAGACAGCGAAGGAGTGGATGCTTTTCTACAAGTTTGGCCTTCCCTCGGGGCTTACGCCCTTCTTTCGCTCTTCTAGCGAGAACTATTTTGAGTGTACAATGATTTCAATGTCTTCTGAGGTTGATCACTCCTTGGTGGCCAGCCCAACCTTGGTTTGCTCCCCTTCTGGAGATGTGTTCTGCCCTTTCTCGCCTTCTTCCCAACCTCCCCAATCTCCTTGTGGACGCCCAGGATTTCCCGCATCTTCTCTTGATCCAAGGCCACCTGAAACTTCTGGCTTGGCAGATTTCAGGGGATCCTGGTCCTGCGAGGTCCTTTCGCGAGAGGCTTCCCTCTTGTTAATCTTGGGCCCCAGGTACTAGGAAATCTTATGCTTCAGCCTGGACAGTCTGGGTTCATTGGTGCATGGGATGGGATGTTGATCCCTTTTCTTCCTCTCCTCCCATGATTGTGAATTTTCTCACAGAACTTTTTTTGCAAGATAAGGCTTATTGTTCAGCTTTTCCGTTCAGCCATTTCTGCGGGTCATCTTCCCTTTGAAAATGTCCCTGCAGGCAAACACCCTTTAGTCTGTCATCTTCTTTAGGCAATTTGTCTTAAGAATCCTCCCCAATCTTGTTATTCGAACCTTTGGGACGTCAATCTGGTTTTATCGTTCCTTAAAGATTGACCCAATATCTCTTTGCTTTCCCTTAAGCAGTTATCTGCAAAATTTACCATGCTGCTTTGTTTAATTTCCTTTTGTTGGGTCTCTGACATCAGGGCCCTGGATGTTCATTCCATCTCTTTTTCTCCTGAAGGAATTTCCTTTTCCATTTCCTGCAGGACCAAGTCATCCTCAAAAACTTTGTTTTACCCTTATTTTCCATTTGAACCCCAACTTTGCTTTGCCTTGTGCCTTAAAGCATATTTGTCTACTGTTACAACAAATATGAGTGGTGCCACTAACTTGGCAAGTGGGCCTGGAACATGCTGGCAGGCAGGCAACTGCAATTAGATTACACTAGCAGACTGATGTTTCACAGTCAAAAAAGTTTTTTTAAAAAATATTTACACTATTGTTATAACAAATATGATTGGTGGCACTAGTTGGCAAGTGGGCCTGGCACACACGCTGGCAGGCAGGCAACTGCAATTAGATTACACTAGCAGACTGATGTTTCAAAGTCAAATTTAAAAAAAAAAATATTTACACTACTGTTACAACAAATATGAGTGGTGCCACTAACTTGGCAAGTGGGCCTGGCACACACGCTGGCAGGCACACTACTGCAATAAGATCACACTAGCAGACTGATGTTTCACAGTCAAAAATTTTTTTTTTTTAATATTTACACTACTGTTATAACAAATATGATTGGTGGCACTAGTTGGCAAGTGGGCCTGGCACACACGCTGGCAGGCAGGCAACTGCAATTAGATTACACTAGCAGACTGATGTAAAAGTTTTTTTAAAAAAATTTACACTAATGTTACACCAGATATGACTGGTGGCACTGAGGAAGTAGGCACAGTATATGCTGTGAGCCTGACACACAGGCTGGCAGTGGCAGGCTGGCCTGGCAACTGAAATTAGATTACACCAGCATGTAAAAGTTGTTTTTTTTTAAATTTACACTAATGTTACACCAGATATGACTGGTGGCACTGAGCAATTAGGCACAGTATATGCTGTGAGCCTGACACACGCTGACAGGCAGGAAAATGCAATTAGATTACAAAGAAAAAAAAGAAGAAAAAAAAACGACTGATGTTCTAGCCCTAAAGAGGGCTTTTTGGGGTGCTGTCCTTACAGCAGTGATCAGATAAGTCCTTCAGGACTGTAGTGGACACTGAATACACTAGCCTAGCTATCAATTTCCCTATAAAATCATCAGCAGCAGCACTATCCCTCCTCTCACTAAGAATGCAGGATCAGAATGAATCTAAAATGGCTGCTGCCCAGGAGCTGGGAGGGTCTGGGAGGGAGTGTCTGCTGCTAATTGGCTGAAATGTGTCTGCAGACTGTGAGATACAGGGTCAAAGTTTACTCAATGATGATGAATAGGGGGCGGATCGAACATTGCATATGTTCGCCTGCCGCGGCGAACGCGAGCAAGCTATGATCGCCGGGAACTGTTCTCCGGCGAACATTTCATGACATCACTATACTTGGAAGATATTCTTCTGATGGCACAAGACAAATACCTGTTGCTCTCTCAGCTTCAAGAAATTTCCTCTCTCCTTCCTGGGTTTTGTAATCAATGAGGAGAAGTCAAGCCTTTCCCCTTGTAGAGTTTCTGGGATTCTTTATAGACGCTACCCTTGGTAATCTTCTCCTTCCACAAGAGAAGATAGATTGTATCAAAGCAGAGATTCAATCAGCTCTAAGAGTTGCTTCCAAATCCATTCACCAATTGGTGAGGATCATTAGTCTCCTTTCCTCTTCAATCCAGGTCATATTTCCAGCTCCCCTTTACTACTGTGCCATGCTGTGGTTGAAGTTTCAATCTTTTCGAGAGTTCCGTTCCTACCAACACCAGATTTTTCTGACGAAGTTTATCGGATATGTCTTGGTGGCTGCAGCACATGGGGGCTTGGAATGGGAGTGTGATTTTTGGATCTTCCTCAGATTTCCTTCTCTCTTCTGATGCAAGCCTTTTAGGCTGGGGTGCCTCTTATGGTACATCCTCTACTGGCGGCCCTTGGACCGTGAAGGAATCCAACCTTCACATAAATTGCTAGGAATTATTAGCTGGCTCCTTTGCCGTTCGCAGTTTTTAAAAAAATATGACCGATTGTTACATTCTGTTACGCATGGACAATTTTTGAGCTATCCATTATATCAACCGACAAGGTGAGACCCACTCGAAAGCTTTGTCAGACTTAATGTCTTATTTTTATTGGTTTTGTTTGGAACGCAGGATTTCTTTCTGGGCCCAATTTATCTTGGGTGTTTTCAACCTAACAGCGGACTGTTTTTTCTCGTCACTGGAAGGATTCCAGCGACTGAATGCTGAACCGTCAACTTTTTCTAGAGATCAATTGCATCTTTGGACCCCTTTCAGGGGATCTTTTCGCAACTCGGACCAACCACCAGTTACCGAGATTTTTCAGCTGGCTCCCAGACCCAGACAGCGAAGGAGTGGATGCTTTTCTACAAGTTTGGCCTTCCCTCGGGGCTTACGCCCTTCTTTCGCTCTTCTAGCGAGAACTATTTTGAGTGTACAATGATTTCAATGTCTTCTGAGGTTGATCACTCCTTGGTGGCCAGCCCAACCTTGGTTTGCTCCCCTTCTGGAGATGTGTTCTGCCCTTTCTCGCCTTCTTCCCAACCTCCCCAATCTCCTTGTGGACGCCCAGGATTTCCCGCATCCTCTCTTGATCCAAGGCCACCTGAAACTTCTGGCTTGGCAGATTTCAGGGGATCCTGGTCCTGCGAGGTCCTTTCGTGAGAGGCTTCCCTCTTGTTAATCTTGGGCCCCAGGTACTAGGAAATCTTATGCTTCAGCCTGGACAGTCTGGGTTCATTGGTGCATGGGATGGGATGTTGATCCCTTTTCTTCCTCTCCTCCCATGATTGTGAATTTTCTCACAGAACTTTTTTTGCAAGATAAGGCTTATTGTTCAGCTTTTCCATTCAGCCATTTCTGCGGGTCATCTTCCCTTTGAAAATGTCCCTGCAGGCAAACACCCTTTAGTCTGTCATCTTCTTCAGGCAATTTGTCTTAAGAATCCTCCCCAATCTTGTTATTCGAACCTTTGGGACGTCAATCTGGTTTTATCGTTCCTTAAAGATTGACCCAATATCTCTTTGCTTTCCCTTAAGCAGTTATCTGCAAAATTTACCATGCTGCTTTGTTTAATTTCCTTTCGTCGGGTCTCTGACATCAGGGCCCTGGATGTTCATTCCATCTCTTTTTCTCCTGAAGGAATTTCCTTTTCCATTTCCTGCAGGACCAAGTCATCCTCAAAAACTTTGTTTTACCCTTATTTTCCATTTGAACCCCAACTTTGCTTTGCCTTGTGCCTTAAAGCATATTTGTCTAAGACTGAGAGTCTTTGTGAATCCATGTCAGGTCATCTTCTGATTTATTTTGTTCCTCCTCATCGTCCTGTCTCTTCCCCTACCTTGGGGAGATGGGTTTAAAGGCTTATGACAGAGTCGGGAGTTTCCCCCTCTTTTGGGGCTCACTCTGTCAGAGGAGCTGCAGCTTCCAGTGCCTTTCTGGCCAGTTGTAATCTTCTAGATTTATTGTCAGTGGCAGATTGGTCTTCTGCCTTTACTTTTTCTCAATTCTATTTCAAACCAGTTTCTCACGCATTGCAGTCTGTCTTTTCTTGGCATTAGAAATAAACAAAATTTATTTGTTCATGTTAACATTTGTTTTTCCTCAGGTTTTTTTCCTTTTAGTGGCAGTGTTACTGCTTTGTTTATTTTTTCAGTGTAAAAGGCATCCTACCTTCCATTTTGTCTCTGAAGTCAGACGAATCTGCGATGGATTTTGATGTATGTCTCCTGTTTATATTGAGAACTTTCTTCTGTTCGGCAGCAAAAAGAGGAAGATATTTACTGTTGCTGTGGGATTATATTATCTGCTTGTTGTTGATTGGTTGTTTTTGTTTCCATGTTATTGTTCTTTGCTGCTGTTTTGGAAGTCAGTAAAGATTATGCATAAAATATTAATCTCCTGTCTTTAATAAAATCTAAATTATTTAGTCACCAAGGCTTTAATAATCCAAATTATTTATGTATCTATTATATAGATTTTTTAGTTGGTTTGCTAATTGCATCTCTCTAGCTTTGTATTTCCGCTTTATTTTTATCATATATGCTCTAATTTCCCCCCTAAGGACCACCTTCTCTGCTTCCCAAAATGTTTCAGTTTTATTTACATATGACATATTTATCTCAAAAAACATGTCTATACGTGAAATTTTTTTATGTACTTTAGATTCGCAGGAAAAACTGTTCTCATCTAGATTTTGTAGTCGCCATATATCCTTTAATTTTAACATCCTAGCAAATTCCCTTAATCTTCTGGATTTGGATCAAAACCAATCTTTCTCAGAAATTGAGATACCCAACCAGAATTAAATTTTGTCCTAAGTAAGGTATTAACTTATTCCTAATTTTTGTCCAAAATTCAATGTTGATTTCATTAGGACCGTATATGTTGCATAGAGTCCTAATCCTATTATCTATTTCTACTTGAATAATCAAAAATCTCCCTAACGGATCTAGCTTTTGTTTTTTAATTTTATATGCTATTTTCTTATTAAAAAGTATGGCTACGGGGGGGGGCAGAGCCTACAGCTGTTGCGGTTGGTTGCATTTGAGACGAGCTCCAGAGAATAGTTGCTTTTTCAGCTTCTAATTCCTAATAATACAATTTAATTCACAAATATTTTTGATCCAAAGAGGCTATGGATGTAACTGGAGGATTGTCTTAAGCGGCAGACCTACCTATGCTCCTCAGTTAGATGCCTAGCATTTGAATTCAACTTCCCTGTGGATTTGAGTGCGTGGGTGTCGGGCCGGCCGCATAATAACTCCCCCCCAGGATTCTGGGGTAGTGTGCAGTGAATAATGCTGCAGTCAAATAACCTTAATACAAAATGAATGCTTATAAGGTAGAACCCTCTGATGCTAGTTTACTTACAGAGATCAGAGACCTTCTGATGGCGCACATGGTAAAGCTGGAGCAACATTTGCTTGCAGCGTGTGATAATGCCGATGAGTCTAATCGGCAGAGTAATGGGACCACGGATGGCAGTGATAAAGATTGCACAGAAGAAACTGAATATATGGGAAACATTTGTGCTTTTGTGACAACATCAGATATAACAGTCATGAGGTCTGAGGAGCCAGAGATCAAAGGGATCTGTTGTGATCAACTGAGGAGGGTGAATTTAAACAGACAACAGGGATATGTCATTTCGGAGCCATCTACTACACTGGGCTGCTGGCCTGATCCAGGAAAGAAATCAGTGTTTTTTGTGCAGCCGGAAAGTGAAGTAACAACGAATGCCACAGAAATGGTGCAGGAGACCAAGCTCAAGCAAGACGCTCCTTATACCACAGATAAATGTGACAGTAAGAGTCCGGATAGCAAAGATGTGGAAACAACCATTACCGCCACAGATTTTACAACTCATAATACACACCTGGATGACAGTTGTATGGCTAACCTATTCTATCATTCTGGTTATGCCTGAGGAGTGAGCTTTGCAAGCCAGATTCATGACCCGAGGCAAACCCTCCACTGGGCACATAAGTCGTGCAAAGGTTAAGTTCCTGTAGTTGACTTGAAACCTTCACATTCACGAATATTCTACTAAGAATATTATTAGTTGTTACCCAGTTCAACGTTAACTTTGACTGATGACCTAAAAAATGTGCGGATAGCTAATTTGCAGACTGTATTTAGAGCATACTGTTTACCTTAATCTTATCCCCCTAACATAAGCTGAACAGACCTGTTGCCTTATAGTGATACACTGCATTGCTGGTTTTTATAGTTATTCGGAAAGTTTCAGAATGTGTGCCTATTATTGTATGCTTTATCTCTGTCTAACTAACTGCAAGTAATTTCCGTAGGCTAATAATGTATTATCACGAGGAGAGCATTCAATCCATAAACCCCTCTAATTCCCATCTATATGTTTCTCATAAGTGCAATTAGATCCAAGGGTATTTTCGTGTTCAAGTATAGGAATTCAGCCCAGAAGTGTATAAAACCTTAATAGATCGTGCCATAGTATATTTCTATTTTTACTTTTCTAAGTGGTACAACTTATGTGCCTGGGCCGATAGTAGAGTTCTAAGTTATCTCTTTTACATATATACCAGCTCTGTCCACTAGAGGGGAGTAAAACCACATTTCCAGATTAGTATGCCAGGACAGTCTCTATGCTTTTTGAGGGCACGTTTTTCAGAGAAGGAATTACATTTCAGAAATAACTCCTAGTAGCACTATAGAACACCATCCTACTTGAGATGTAAGTACCTTTGCGGTCTATACATTGAGAGTGACCATAAATAGCTGGACTAGAAGAGATAAGAACAGTTCATTATTTTATATATCGTTGGTTGGGAGTTTGGGCAATAGTGGGATAGGTATATATGTATAGCTGACTCTACAGCATATCTTTTATTTGCCAGAGATTTATGACATCTGATAGTTACATAGGTTTCAGTCCAAGCTCCAAGGGAAAGTATCTCAACCTGTTAAATGTTATATTTTGCCATGATTGAAAAGGCTTCCCTCATATATGCAAACATTGTCTAATCTAATGAGATCCAAGAGTGGTCTCTCCAGCTTGAGGTGGGCAAATTACTTTTATAATATTCCTTTTTAGTACATTGTGAAAAATATAAGTGTTTTGTTATCAGCTAGGTAAACAAATTTTGGTTCAAGCTCCAAGTGAAGAGATTATTTCTTGTTAAAGCTAGCATTTTGACATGATGGGCTGGGATTCCCTCTTACAGACAATTTTTGTCTAGTCTAATGAGACCCAAGAGTGGTCTCTCCAGCTTGAGGAGGGCAAGATACCTTTATACTATACCTAAAAAAAAGAGGTTGGACATGGACTTTAATGGTTATTTATTTTCAAATTGGTAGTCTCTATGTTTAAATGTATTTATTTACTATAATGTACTAGTGCTGTACTGATGTAGCCCTGCATGACTTTATCTTGTGAACCTATTGATAGACCTACCAATGTGTAGACATATGTTTATGTCCTAAATTACACTGTAACTTTGTTTTTGCTTACAAGTTTTATCACCTCAATAAAAAAATGATGTTTATAAAAAAAAAAAAAAAAAAGTATGGCTACACCGCATTTCCTACTACTACATGGACTTGCAATTATTTCAGAGATCCAATTTACTTTTAACTTCGATATTTCCTTATCTTTTAAATGTAGCTCCTGAAGAAAAATGATATCCGGACTATGACGTTTAAGCATTTTAAAAATATTTTTACGTTTAATGGGGGAGATTATTCCTCCCACATTCCAAAAAACTAGGTTCAAAGTTGAATACATTTTATTAAAATCAATTAATTTAAAAATAATTTTCCCAGGAAGAGGGTGTGGGACCTGCGCCCAAGTGGGGGAGGAAAAATAAAAATAAAATTTGCACCTTGCAATGTATCACAATGTACAATTCTCTTTAGCCTGTCTTACCATTATGATTATTATGCATATCTAACCCAGCACACTTCAACTGTATTCTAACCATCATACTTCTGCTTTATTATACAGATATACCAATTTTTGAGCAGTATGTTCTGGCCTCTTCTGCCAAATTCAAAATAATGTTTCTTTCTGTGCTTGTGATTATTATTTTAGCTGGATATTTCAAATTTGCCCTAATTCCAGCGTTTATTAAACTCATACAGAACGGAGCCATTGTCTATCTTTTTGTTGATGTTTTGGCAGAAAAGTCCTGGAATAGATACATCTGTTTTGTGTCTATCTTGAATATTGGATTCCTCCTATACTGTCTCATTATGTTAATTTTATCCTGGAAGTTTTAAATACTTTATCAAGACCATCTTAGGTTGTGCATTGCCATCAGAGTATTTTTTAATGCTTCCTATTCTATGTGCTCTTTCTACCTGTATTTTTTTTTGCAGTTAACTGCAGCCCCAACAATTGTGCTAAGGTGGTTGACCAAAATATCATTAGATCTTCAAACTCATTACTTTCGGGCAACCCTACAATGCGAATATTATTCCGACAAGATCTATCTTCTAGATCATCAATTTTCAACTGCATTGTTTTTATCTTATACTCATAGGCCTAGATTTAGAGTTTGGCGGTAGCGGCTCCTAACGCTGGTTTTAGGCTACCGCCGGTATTTGGAGTCAGTCAGGAAAGGGTCTAACGCTCACTTTTCAGCCGCGACTTTTCCATACCGCAGATCCCCTTACGTCAATTGCGTATCCTATCTTTTCAATGGGATCTTTCTAACTCCGGTATTTAGAGTCGTGGCTGAAGTGAGCGTTAGAAATCTAACGACAAAACTCCAGCCGCAGAAAAAAGTCAGTAGTTAAGAGCTTTCTGGGCTAACGCCGGTTTATAAAGCTCCTAACTACTGTACTCTAAAGTACACTAACACCCACAAACTACCTATGTACCCCTAAACCGAGGTCCCCCCACATCGCCGCCACTCGATTAAATTTTTTTAACCCCTAATCTGCCGACCGCCACCTACGTTATACTTATGTACCCCTAATCTGCTGCCCCTAACACCGCCGACCCCTATATTATATTTATTAACCCCTAACCTGGCCCCCACAACGTCGCCGCCAGCTACCTACAATAATTAACCCCTAATCTGCCGACCGCAAAGCGCCGTAATTTACGTTATCCTTATGTACCCCTAATCTGCTGCCCCTAACATTGCCGACCCCTATATTATATTTATTAACCCCTAACCTGCCCCCCTCAACGTCGCCTCAACCTGCCTACACTTATTAACCCCTAATCTGCCAAGCGGATCTCACCGCTACTATAATAAAGTTATTAACCCCTAATCCGCCTCACTCCCGCCTCAATAACCCTATAATAAATAGTATTAACCCCTAATCTGCCCTCCCTAACATCGCCGACACCTAACTTCAAGTATTAACCCCTAATCTGCCGATCGGAGATCACCGCTACTCTAATAAATTTTTTAACCCCTAAAGCTAATTTTAACCCTAACCCTAACACCCCCTAAATTAAATATAATTTTATTCTAACGAAATAAATTAACTCTTATTAAATAAATTATTCCTATTTAAAGCTAAATACTTACCTGTAAAAGAAACCCTAATGTAGCTACAACATAAATTATAATTATATTATAGCTATTTTAGGATTAATATTTATTTTACAGGCAACTTTGTATTTATTTTAACCAGGTACAATAGCTATTAAATAGTTAAGAACTATTTAATAGCTAAAATAGTTAAAATAATTACAAAATTACCTGTAAAATAAATCCTAACCTAAGTTACAATTAAACCTAACACTACACTATCAATAAATTAATTAAATAAAATACCTACAATTATCTACAATTAAACCTAACACTACACTATCAATAAATTAATTAAATACAATACCTACAATTATCTACAATTAAACCTAACACTACACTATCAATAAATTAATTAAATACAATACCTACAAATAAATACAATTAATTAAACTAACTAAAGTACAAAAAATAAAAAAGAACTAAGTTACAAAAAATAAAAAAATATTTACAAACATTAGAAAAACATTACAACAATTTTAAACTAATTACACCTACTCTAAGCCCCCTAATAAAATAACAAAGCCCCCCAAAATAAAAAAATGCCCTACCCTATTCTAAATTACAAAAGTTCAAAGCTCTTTTACCTTACCAGCCCTGAACAGGGCCCTTTGCGGGGCATGCCCCAAAGAATTCAGCTCTTTTGCCTGTAAAAAAAACATATACAATAACCCCCCCCCAACATTACAACCCACCACCCAAATACCCCTAATCTAACCCAAACCCCCCTTAAATAAACCTAACACTAAGCCCCTGAAGATCTTCCTACCTTATCTTCACCCTGCCAGGTTCACCGATCCGTCCTCGGAAGTCTTGATCCAAGCCTAGGAAGTGTTGATCCAAGCCCAAGCGGGGGGCTGAAGAGTGACGTCCATCCTCGGGCTGAAGTCTGGATCCAAGCGGCGACTGAAGAAATCCATCATCGGGCTAAAGTCGGAAGTCCATCATCAGGATGAAGTCTTCTATCAAGCCGCATCTTCAATCTTCTTTCTTCTGGAGCGGAGCGGAACCATCTTCTTCTAAGCCGACGCGGAACATCCTCTTCAACCGACGACTAGACGATGAATGACGGTTCCTTTAAATGACATCATCCAAGATGGCGTCCCTCGAATTCTGATTGGCTGATAGGATTCTATCAGCCAATCGGAATTAAGGTAGGAATATTCTGATTGGCTGATGGAATCAGTCAATCAGAATCAAGTTCAATCCAATTGGCTGATCCACTCAGCCAATCAGATTGAGCTTGCATTCTATTGGCTGATCGGAACAGCCAATAGAATGCAAGCTCAATCTGATTGGCTGATTGGATCAGCCAATCGGATTGAACTTGATTCTGATTGGCTGATTCCATCAGCCAATCAGAATATTCCTACCTTAATTCCGATTGGCTGATAGAATCCTATCAGCCAATCGGAATTCGAGGGACGCCATCTTGGATGACGTCATTTAAAGGAACCGTCATTTGTCGTCTAGTCGTCGGTTGAAGAGGATGTTCCGCGTCGGCTTGGAAGAAGATGGTTCCGCTCCGCTCCAGAAGAAAGAAGATTGAAGATGCAGCTTGATAGAAGACTTCATCCCGATGATGGACTTCCGACTTCAGCCCAATGATGGATTTCTTCAGTCGCCGCTTGGATCCAGACTTCAGCCCGAGGATGGACGTCACTCTTCAGCTCCCTGCTTGGGCTTGGATCAACACTTCCGAGGACGGATCGGTGAACCTGGCAGGGTGAAGATAAGGTAGGAAGATCTTCAGGGGCTTAGTGTTAGGTTTATTTAAGGGGGGTTTGGGTTAGATTAGGGGTATTTGGGAGGTGGGTTGTAATGTTGGGGGAGTATTGTATGTGTTTTTTTACAGGCAAAAGAGCTGAATTTCTTGGGGCATGCCCCGCAAAGGGCCCTGTTCAGGGCTGGTAAGGTAAAAGAGCTTTGAACTTTTTTAATTTAGAATAGGGTAGGGCATTTTTTTATTTTGGGGGGCTTTGTTATTTTATTAGGGGGGCTTAGAGTAGGTGTAATTAGTTTAAAATTGTTGTAATGTTTTTCTAATGTTTCTAAATATTTTTTTATTTTTTGTAACTTAGTTCTTTTTTATTTTTTGTACTTTAGTTAGTTTATTTCATTGTATTTATTTGTAGATATTGTATTTAATTAATTTATTGATAGTGTAATGTTAGGTTTAATTGTAGGTAATTGTTGGTATTTTATTTAATTAATTTATTGATAGTGTAGTGTTAGGTTTAATTGTAACTTAGGTGAGGATTTATTTTACAGGTAATTTTGTAATTATTTTAACTATTTTAGCTATTAAATAGTTCTTAACTATTTAATAGCTATTGTACCTGGTTAAAATAAATACAAAGTTACCTGTAAAATAAATATAAATCCTAAAATAGCTTTAATATAAATATAATTTATATTATAGCTATATTAGGATTTATTTTACAGATAAGTATTTAGCTTTAAATAGGAATAATTTATTTAATAAGAGTTAATTAATTTCGTTAGATTTAAATTATATTTAACTTAGGGGGGTGTTAGTGTTAGGGTTAGACTTAGCTTTAGGGGTTAATACATTTATTAGAATAGCGGTGAGCTCCAGTCGGCAGATTAGGGGTTAATGTTTGAAGTTAGGTGTTGGCGATGTTAGGGAGGGCAGATTAGGGGTTAATACTATTTATTATATGGTTAGTGAGGCGGATTAGGGGTTAATAACTTTATTATAATAGTGGTGCGGTCCGCTCGGCAGATTAGGGGTTAATAAGTGTAGGCAGGTGGAGGCGACGTTATGGGGGGCAGATTAGGGGTTAATAAATATAATATAGGGGCCGGCGGTGTTAGGGGCAGCAGATTAGGGGTACATAGGGATAATGTAAGTAGCGGCGGTTTACGGAGCGGCAGATTAGGGGATAATAATAATATGCAGGGGTCAGCGATAGTGGGGGCGGCAGAATAGGGGTTAATAAGTGTAAGGTTAGGGGTGTTTAGACTCAGGGTACATGTTAGAGTGTTAGGTGCAGACGTAGGAAGTGTTTCCCCATAGGAAACAATGGGGCTGCGTTAGGAGCTGAACGCGGCTTTTTTGCAGGTGTTAGGTTTTTTTCAGCTCAAACAGCCCCATTGTTTTCTATGGGGGAATCGTGCACGAGCACGTTTTTGAAGCTGGCCGCGTCCGTAAGCAACTCTGGTATCGAGAGTTGCAGTGGCGTTAAATATGCCTGTACGCTCCCTTTTTGGAGCCTAACCCAGCCTTTCTGTGAACTCTCAATACCAGAGCTATTTAAAAGGTGTGGCCAGAAAAAAGCCAGCGTTAGCTACGCGGGTCGTTACCGACAAAACTCTAAATCTAGCCGATAGTTTGTCCAATTTACTTCATATGTATTAAATATGTCCTCTAAATCAGATACTCTCCCCTCCACCTCTGATATACTATTGGAAAATTGTCTAATTTCTGATGAGAGTGTGGCTATCTCCTTCTTAACTGAGTTGAATTGTGGTATTATTAATTCAGCTAATTGTTTGAGCGTTAATTGCTTTTTAGGACTCTTTGTGATTCAATCATAACGTCTAACCTTGTCTCTTGTGCCATTTTGGCCTTTTTGTCTATTTTTGTTGGCATGGCTGGATACTGTGTTTTTAAAGTTGGTATATATTTTCCCATAAGGTGTGTCTGTGTAGGTGTGCTTTTGCGAACAAAAAAAAAAGGAAGAAAAAGAAGCACACAATTGTGCACTAGTGTTCTAATCTGACTATGCCCACCATATAGATGGGAATTGTGTTACAATGAAAGCTGGGTAATTAAAAGAATTACCAGACAGTGTCGTGAACAAGGTTCACTGCTGGGAGAGGACTACTTACAGTATAACAATATGTTCAAATCTCCAATTGTAATCAGTAAACTATACCCGGTTAGTGCCTACAAAATTTAATTAATCGTGAGAGAGTGTTCCCCTCTAACTATACCCAATCGTGTGAGTGAGTGTTGTATTAACTTAAATTTCTGATTAAATTAAATTAAAGAAATTGTCATACAATTTTGATAAACAAGGTTCTCCGTCTGTCGCCGCTTCAAACCTTTAATCGTGAGATAAGTTGTCTAATTATCTTCAATAATCTATTCCAACTTTATGTCAACTATATTTACTAAATCGTAAGAGTTTGTTCCAACTTAACTATGCCATACATATATACATATTATGTTAACTTAGATAACTAGTGAAAAAGGCTATTCAAAAACTATCGGCTAGATTACGAGTCTTGTGTTAGCCTTAAAAAGCAGCGTTAAGAGGTCCCAACGCTGCTTTTTAATGCCCGCTGGTATTACGAGTCTTGCAGGTACAGGTGTACCGCTCACTTATTTATTTATTTAATCGAAAATACCGCAAATCCATTTACGTCAATTGCGTATCCTATTTTTTCAATGGGACTTGCATAGCGCTGGTATTATGAGTCTTCCAAAAAGTGAGCGGTAGACCCTCTCCTGTCAAGCCTGGTACAGCATTTAAAAGTCAGTAGTTAAGAGTTTTACACTACAACGCCGTAGCATAAAACTCTTAACTAAAGTGCTAAAAAGTACACTAACACCCATAAACTACCTATTAACCCCTAAACCGAGGCCCCCCACATCGCAAACACTATAATAAATATTTTAACCCCTAATCTGTCGAACCAGACATCGCCGCCTCTATAATAAATATATTAAACCCTAAACCGCCGCACTCCTGTCTCACAAACATTAGTTACATTTTATTAACCCCTAATCTGCCGTCCCTAACATCGCTGCCACCTACATTTATTAACCCCTAATCTGCCGCCCCAAAGTCTAACCCTAACCCCCCTAACACATATAATTTAAATAAATCTAAATAAAATTACTACAGTTAACTAAATTATTCCTATTTAAAACTAAATACTTACCTATAAAATAAACCCTAAGATAGCTACAATACAACTAATAGTTACATTGTAGCTAGCTAACGATTTATTTTTATTTTACAGGCAACTTTTGTATTTATTTTAACTAAGTAGAATAGTTATTAAATAGTTATTAACGATTTAATAGCTACCTAGTTAAAATAAAGACAAATTTACCTGTAAAATAAAACCTAACCTAAGTTACAATGACACCTAACACTACAATTAAATTAATTCCCTAAATTAACTACAATTAAATATAATTAAATAAAATTATCTAAAGTACAAAAAAACCACTAAATTACAGAAAATAATAAAATAATTACAAGTTTTTTAAACTAATTACACCTAATCTAATCCCCTTAATAAAATAAAAAAGCCCCACAAAATAATAAAAAGCTCTACCCTATACTAAATTACAAATAGCCCTTTAAATGGCCTTTTGCGGGGCATTGTCCCAAACTAATCAGCTTTTTTACCTGTAAAAAAAGTACAATATCCCCCCAACATTAAAACCCACCACCCACACAACCAACCCTACTCTGAAACCCACCCAATCCCCCCTTAATAAAATTAACACTAACCCCTTGAAGACCACCCTACCTTGAGAAGTCTTCAACCAACCAGGCTGAAGTCCTCAACGAAGTGGTCCTCCAGGTGGGCAGAAGTCTTCATCCAAGCCGGGAAGAAGAAGTCCTCCAGACGGCAGAAGTCTTCATCCAGACGGCATCTTCTATCTTCATTCAACCGGCACGGAGCGGGTCCATCTTCAAGACATCCGACGTGGAGCATCCTTCCTAGCCGACGACTACCCGACGAATGAATGTTCCTTTCAGTGACGTCATCCAAGATGGCGTCCCTTCAATTCCGATTGGCTGATAGAATTCTATCAGCCAATCAGAATTAAGGTAGAAAAAATCCTATTGGCTGATGCAATCAGCCAACAGGATTGAACTTCAATCCTATTGGCTGATTAGAACAGCCAATAGGATTGAGCTTGCATTCTATTGGCTGTTCCAATCAGCCAATAGGATTGAAGTTCAATCCTATTGGCTGATTGCATCAGCCAATAGGATTTTTCCTACCTTAATTCCAATGGGCTGATAGAATTCTATCAGCCAATCGGAATTGAAGGGACGCCATCTTGGATGACGTCACTTAAAGGAACCTTCATTCATGGGGTAGTCATCGGCCAGGAAGGATGCTCCGCGTTGGATGTCTTGAAGATGGACCACTCTGCGCCAGATGGATGAATATAGAAGATGCCGTCGGGATGAAGACTTCTGCCCGTCTGGAGGACCTCTTCTTCCCGGCTTGGATGAAGACTTCTGCCCATCTGGAGGACCACTTCACCCGGCTTTGTTGAGGACTTCGGCCCAGTTGGGTGAAGACTTCTCAAGGTAGGGTTATCTTCAAGGGGTTAGAGTTAGTTTTTATTAAGGGGGAATTGGGAGGGTTTTAGAGTAGGGTTGGGTGTGTGGGTGGTTGGGTTTTAATGTTGGGGGGGTATTGTACTTTTTTTACAGATAAAAGAGCTGATTACTTTGGGGCAATGCCCAGCAAAAGGCCCTTTTAAGGGCTATTTATAATTTAGTATAGGGTAGGGCTTTTATTATTTTGGGGTGCTTTTTTATTTTATTAGGGGGATTAGATTAGGTGTAATTAGTTTAAAAAACTTGTAATTATTTTATTATTTTCTGAAATTTAGTGTTTTGTATTTTTCATACTTTAGATAATTTTATTTAATTGTATTTAATTGTAGTTAATTTAGGGAATTAATTTAATTGTAGTGTAGTGTTAGGTGTTATTGTAACTTAGGTTAGGTTTTATTTTACAGGTAAATTTGTCTTTATTTTAACTAGGTAGCTATTAAATTGTTTATAACTATTTAATAACTATTCTACCTAGTTAAAATAAATACAAAGTTGCCTGTAAAATAAAAATAAATCCTAAGCTAGCTACAATGTAACTATTAGTTATATTGTAGCTATCTTAGGGTTTATTTTATAGGTAAGTATTTAGTTTTAAATAGGAATAATTTAGTTAATTGTAGTAATTTTATTTAGATTTATTTAAATTATATTTAAGTTAGGGAGGGTTAGGGTTAGACTTAGGTTTAGGGGTTAATAACTTTAATATAGTGGCGGTGGCGACGTTGTGGGCGGCAGATTTGGGATTAATAAGTGTAGGTAGGTGGCGGTGACATTGGGGGTGGCAGAGTAGGGGTTAATAAAAAAAATGTAGGCTTCGGCGATGTTGGGGCAGCAGATTAGGGATTAATACATATAATGTAGGTGGTGGTGTCTGGAGCGGCAGATTAGGGGTTACTAATATAATGTAGGTGTCGTCAATCTCAGAAATGTGTTGCACTCACAGCGCTTAAAGGACCTATAGCTCCTATCTAAGGTGGGCCCCCACTACCCACAGAAAAAATACTATTGAGAAAGGTTTTAGAGAGGAGCGCCAGTTAAGTCAAGGTCTGGTGTGTGTGTGTGAAAAGTATATTCACACTAGAGCGATAAAAACCCTTTTGGTAGGGGTTTATTTCTTATTGTAGGATGTAGAAGCTTATGTGATAGTAAGACAACTAGGGAAAGAATGTGAGATATATAATATAATACAATTTATTACAGACACGATGTATATCTTATAGACATGGATCCATGGTACATAAAAGTGTATTTAAGACAGTTTAAAATAATTAGAAGTAATAAAAATGTATTGGATAAATCTGGAATGTGTAGGGTAAAACTCAAGGGGATTGGACCCTCCAAAGGTAGAGTGTCCCCAAGGTTGTGTGTAAGAAAGGTGGACTTCGTTAAAATGTACTACCCTCTACTCCCTATGGTGATATGGAGGCTAGTAAAACAATTTACGCAAATTAAACAGTTAAAACAGATTGGTGGAATGATGTCCACAAATTTGGAGAATACAATTTAAACAAATAAGAATACAGCTCAACAAAATATCCTATGTGGACAGAATCTTATACAGATAAATATGAGACTTAACAAAATATCATATGTAATCAAAAACCATATGTGAAACGATACGCAGTGAAAAAAATAAAAATAAAAAATCAATCAAAAAATGTGATCAAAATAAACTAGTGTGTACACATCTAGTAAAAAAATGTGGTATCAGAAAAAATGTGGTATCAAAAATCATAAGTGTGATGTGATCTCAAAAATGGAAAAAGGAAGGTTACATAACAAATCACATACCATAAGAATGTGTAGTTAAAAATGTGAATCGATACACACTTAATCAACAATAACGAAGTTAGGGGCAGTGAACAAATAGTTGAACTTGGATAATAAACAAATGTTGGGGATACATTCAAAAAGTTATACAAAATAGTTATACAAAATAGTGATGACGTTGTAATAATCCTGAAACCTATATATCCTGAAAAATGAGTCCATATAAAATGTCTCTTGTCCTCCAATGGGTCCTAATAATCCAATCGAAAGACAGTTCAAATGCCTCAGTTCCAAGGCAATAAAGAACAATAAAAATTACAATAAAAAGGGGCAATAGAAAAGCTGGGAAGTCCTCAAAACCTAAGAATAAAGAAACATAACATAGTATAATACTGTTAAAAGTATAAATAAATCAAGAAATATAGCTCACCATATAATTGTCAACGCGTTTCGGCCCACAGCTTGGGCCTTTCTCAAGACTAGTATATGGTATGGGATAGGTGAGCAGGGTCTTTTATATCTATGTATGGCCAATTAGATTTCACTTCAAATTGCGCCAAAAATAACCGCAATGACACCGGAAGTTGTTACACCGGAAGTGTCTAAATGCTGGCGGATATGTGTCCATGATTATTAGCAAATGCCTTTCGTATCAATGAGTGTTTAATCTGTTATGGCCAAAGTTGTCAGCAAGATATCTTTTTATAATCTTACCCAAACGTCTCTAGTGACTTTTATCACCCCAGTGAGTCTGTCTAGGACATACCGGAAATTCCGCTAAACCGGATGTTTATTTGTCCTCTGTTTCAGGTTTGTATTTATTGTTCCAAACCGGAAGTCAAATAGCTTGAAACCGGATGTTTTGGTTTCTCTACTTCCGGTTTCCGTAATCTTACATCAAACCGGAAGTTAGGATGTGTAAAACCGGAAGTCTTAGTTTTACTATATCCTCACTCAGGGACTTATTAATTTTGGAGTTCAAATATTTTCGATTGGGCAACTAAATTGCGAATGATGCGTTTTATAGAATGCCTAGTGTCCATCATAAAAATGGTTATTTCTATGATGTGTAAGTTAATGTTAGAGTGGATAAATCGCTCACATACTTGGGTGGTGTGTATAAGTTATCCATAAAAATTTGTTCAGTTAAATGTCAGAGATTGTTAGGGGCTCTTTCTTATGTTCTGTCATCCCAATTATAACTTTTTCTTGGGATACAGGGAAATAAAATGGACATGTTTCGGATATGGAAAATGTGAAGACCAGATAGTCTAAGGGGAGTGTCGAATACAAGATACTAGATGACTGAAATAATCAATATTAAAAACTTCTATAATCCTTTTGCTGAAGTGTGTGAGAGGGAGTTCTATCATTCAGACTGTACATTCCTGGACTATTCAAAAGAGGCTAAATCATATATTTGTATGATATGCTTCCTGTAATGAGTTATATGCGGTGATGAGTATTACGCATATATTGGAGTCCATAGGCTATCTTTAGGTTGATGGCACTGTTATTTCTTGGGTTACATTTGTCCTCAGTTGCACCTACATTGTGCACTTAACTTGATGTTCGGGTAGAGTGTCCTGACCATCAGAGTGTCTTCTCCTAATGGCCTTAAATTGGAAGGATTGTAAATAGCAGTTATTTCAGGTTCAGTAGGTGGGAAAGATCCTCCTTGTTGTTTAGACCTCTTGGGAACAGGCAGTCTAACTCGAAGATCCATCTTGACTTTGATATCAGGAGTTGCTTCTCATAGTCTCCTCCCCTCCAATTGGGTTTCACTTTTTGGATCCCATAGAAGCTGAGATCTTTCATGTTGCCTTTATGTTGAAGCGCAAAGTGCCTATATAGTGCCGTTTCTGTGCTGCCATGTTCAATTTGTAATAGATGTTCCCGAATCCTGTCTTTAAGGCACCTAGAAGTCTGGCCAACATACTGGAGACCGCAGCTGCACTGCACTACGTAGATAACTCCCTTGTTGCTGCATCTGATCAAATCTCTGATAGTGTGTTTCTTGGTTGAATAATGGGAGAGGAAGTGTTTTATCTTCAGGCCTCTCTTGCACGCCTTGCAACTGGGGCATGGAAAAAAACCTTGGATATGTTTGCCTGATACATCTCTCTCTTCTGTTGTTCCTAGACGAGGAATACTTGGGGCCAATATGGTCTTTAAGTTGTTGGATTTCTTATAGATGAATCTGGGTTTATCCATGAGAGTTTCTCCTATTATGTCATCATTTTTGAGTATGTGCCAATGGTTTTTTATAATTCTTTCTATAGTTCGCCTGTTCTCACTATACTGAGTGATGAAAGCGACATCTATTGAATTAGAATTATTTTCAATCCTATTCTCCTTGATCTTGTATTGGAGTAGTTCTTGGCGATCTCGTCTCCTCACTTCTTCTATGTCCTTATTTAGTTTTTCTTCTCCATATCCTCTTTCCAAGAATCTTGACTTTAGTTCTTCTGCTTGTGTTTCCCATAGGTTTGGGTCAGAGCAGTTCTTTTTTAGTCTCAGTAGCTGTCCTTTTGGTATGTTCTCCTTCCATCTTGTGTGGTGGCAGCTTTCACTGTGGATGTAATTGTTACAATCCACAGGTTTAAAGTATGTGGAGGTTTTAAGTTTCCCATCTTCTACTGTTATTTTCAAATCCAAGAAGGTAATCTCAGTGCTGCTGATCTCATGAGTGAATCTTAGGTTGCAGATGTTATCATTCATGACACTGATGGTATGTTCCAGATCTTCCCTGGGGCCCTTCCATATCATAAGTATATCGTCTATGTACCTATGATAGGATACCAGGTCCGCGCCGGCTGGGCAGGACTCCCAAAAGATGTTTTCCCATCTGCCCATATATAGATTTGCGTAGCTCGGCGCGAACCTGGTCCCCATAGCTGTACCGCACAGCTGTCTGTAAAACTTTCCATCGTGATTGAAATAGTTGTGCGTCAATATATAGCTTATTCCCTCCAAGATGAATTTCTTCTGAGGTTCTGGTACTGTGTCGTCTTTCCTTAGAAAGTATTCTACTGCCTCCCGACCTCCTTCATGCGGTATACTAGTGTACAGGGAGGTGACATCACAGGTTACTAGTAGATAATCTTCCATCCATTCTATGTTCTCCAAGATGTTTAATACTTGTGTGGAATCTCTTATATAAGATGGTAATTGTGACACATATTTCTGTAGGTTCCTGTCTAGATACTCGGACAGATTGCTGGATAAGGACCCAATTCCTGATATTATTGGTCTTCCCGGGGGGTTGATGAGTGTCTTGTGTATTTTAGGGAGGTAATAGAAGATGGGGGTAATAGGGTGCTTGATGTTAATATACCTATATTCCTTGGTGTTAAGAATACCGTTGTCATGTGCATCCCCTAATATGCCTTCTAGTTCATCTTTGTATCCTCCTACAGGGTTATTTCTCAAGACCTCATACGTCTCCTTATCTGATAGAATCCTTCTGCATTCATTGCTGTAGTCCTCTTTATTCAGGACTACGATTCCGCCACCTTTGTCTGCGGGTTTGATCACCAAGTTCTTGTTCTTCTCTAATGACCTTATCGTTTGAATAAAGAGGACTACAGCAATGAATGCAGAAGGATTCTATCAGATAAGGAGACGTATGAGGTCTTGAGAAATAACCCTGTAGGAGGATACAAAGATGAACTAGAAGGCATATTAGGGGAAGCACATGACAACGGTATTCTTAACACCAAGGAATATAGGTATATTAACATCATGCACCCTATTACCCCCGTCTTCTATTACCTCCCTAAAATACACAAGACACTCATCAACCCCCCGGGAAGACCAATAATATCAGGAATTGGGTCCTTATCCAGCAATCTGTCCAAGTATCTAGACAGGAACCTACAGAAATATGTGTCACAATTACCATCTTATATAAGAGATTCCACACAAGTATTAAACATCTTGGAGAACATAGAATGGATGGAAGATTATCTACTAGTAACCTGTGATGTCACCTCCCTGTACACTAGTATACCGCATGAAGGAGGTCGGGAGGCAGTAGAATACTTTCTAAAGAAAGACGACACAGTACCAGAACCTCAGAAGAAATTCATCTTGGAGGGAATAAGCTATATATTGACGCACAACTATTTCAATCACAATGGAAAGTTTTACAGACAGCTGTGCGGTACAGCTATGGGGACCAGGTTCGCGCCGAGCTACGCGAATCTATATATGGGCAGATGGGAAAACATCTTTTGGGAGTCCTGCCCAGCCGGCGCGGACCTGGTATCCTATCATAGGTACATAGACAATATACTTATGATATGGAAGGGCCCCAGGGAAGATCTGGAACATACCATCAGTGTCATGAATGATAACATCTGCAACCTAAGATTCACTCATGAGATCAGCAGCACTGAGATTACCTTCTTGGATTTGAAAATAACAGTAGAAGATGGGAAACTTAAAACCTCCACATACTTTAAACCTGTGGATTGTAACAATTACATCCACAGTGAAAGCTGCCACCATGCAAGATGGAAGGAGAACATACCAAAAGGACAGCTACTGAGACTAAAAAAGAACTGCTCTGACCCAAACCTATGGTAAACACAAGCAGAAGAACTAAAGTCAAGATTCTTGGAAAGAGGATATGGAGAAGAAAAACTAAATAAGGACATAGAAGAAGTGAGGAGACGAGATCGCCAAGAACTACTCCAATACAAGATCAAGGAGAATAGGATTGAAAATAATTCTAATTCAATAGATGTCGCTTTCATCACTCAGTATAGTGAGAACAGGCGAACTATAGAAAGAATTATAAAAAACCATTGGCACATACTCAAAAATGATGACATAATAGGAGAAACTCTCATGGATAAACCCAGATTCATCTATAAGAAATCCAACAACTTAAAGACCATATTGGCCCCAAGTATTCCTCGTCTAGGAACAACAGAAGAGAGAGATGTATCAGGCAAACATATCCAAGGTTTTTTTCCATGCCCCAGTTGCAAGGCGTGCAAGAGAGGCCTGAAGATAAAACACTTCCTCTCCCATTATTCAACCAAGAAACACACTATCAGAGATTTGATCAGATGCAGCAACAAGGGAGTTATCTACGTAGTGCAGTGCAGCTGCGGTCTCCAGTATGTTGGCCAGACTTCTAGGTGCCTTAAAGACAGGATTCGGGAACATCTATTACAAATTGAACATGGCAGCACAGAAACGGCACTATATAGGCACTTTGCGCTTCAACATAAAGGCAACATGAAAGATCTCAGCTTCTATGGGATCCAAAAAGTGAAACCCAATTGGAGGGGAGGAGACTATGAGAAGCAACTTCTGATATCAGAGTCAAGATGGATCTTCGAGTTAGACTGCCTGTTCCCAAGAGGTCTAAACAACAAGGAGGATCTTTCCCACCTACTGAACCTGAAATAACTGCTATTTACAATCCTTCCAATTTAAGGCCATTAGGAGAAGACACTCTGATGGTCAGGACACTCTACCCGAACATCAAGTTAAGTGCACAATGTAGGTGCAACTGAGGACAAATGTAACCCAAGAAATAACAGTGCCATCAACCTAAAGATAGCCTATGGACTCCAATATATGTGTAATACTCATCAACGCAAATAACTCATTACAGGAAGCATATCATACAAATATATGATTTAGCCTCTTTTGAATAGTCCAGGAATGTACAGTCTGAACGATAGAACTCCCTCTCACACACTTCAGCAAAAGGATTATAGAAGTTTTTAATATTGATTATTTCAGTCATCTAGTATCTTGTATTCGACACTCCCCTTAGACTATCTGGTCTTCACATTTTCCATATCCGAAACATGTCCATTTTATTTCCCTGTATCCCAAGAAAAAGTTATAATTGGGATGACAGAACATAAGAAAGAGCCCCTAACAATCTCTGACATTTAACTGAACAAATTTTTATGGATAACTTATACACACCACCCAAGTATGTGAGCGATTTATCCACTCTAACATTAACTTACACATCATAGAAATAACCATTTTTATGATGGACACTAGGCATTCTATAAAACGCATCATTCGCAATTTAGTTGCCCAATCGAAAATATTTGAACTCCAAAATTAATAAGTCCCTGAGTGAGGATATAGTAAAACTAAGACTTCCGGTTTTACACATCCTAACTTCCAGTTTGATGTAAGATTACGGAAACCGGAAGTAGAGAAACCAAAACATCCGGTTTCAAGCTATTTGACTTCCGGTTTGGAACAATAAATACAAACCGGAAACAGAGGACAAATAAACATCCGGTTTAGCGGAATTTCCGGTATGTCCTAGACAGATTCACTGGGGTGATAAAAGTCACTAGAGACGTTTGGGTAAGATTATAAAAAGATATCTTGCTGACAACTTTGGCCATAACAGATTAAACACTCATTGATACGAAAGGCATTTGCTAATAATCATGGACACATATCCGCCAGCATTTAGACACTTGTCATTGCGGTTATTTTTGGCGCAATTTGAAGTGAAATCTAATTGGCCATACATAGATATAAAAGACCCTGCTCACCTATCCCATACCATATACTAGTCTTGAGAAAGGCCCAAGCTGTGGGCCGAAACGCGTTGACAATTATATGGTGAGCTATATTTCTTGATTTATTTATACTTTTAACAGTATTATACTATGTTATGTTTCTTTATTCTTAGGTT
This sequence comes from Bombina bombina, assembly GCF_027579735.1. Classification (NCBI taxonomy): domain Eukaryota; kingdom Metazoa; phylum Chordata; class Amphibia; order Anura; family Bombinatoridae; genus Bombina; species Bombina bombina. The sequence continues at coordinate 871,537,342 of NC_069501.1, read as the reverse complement.
TTGAGGACTTCCCAGCTTTTCTATTGCCCCTTTTTATTGTCATTTTTATTGTTTTTTATTGCCTTGGAACTGAGGCATTTGAACTGTCTTTCGATTGGATTATTAGGACCCATTGGAGGACAAGAGACATTTTATATGGACTCATTTTTCAGGATATATAGGTTTCAGGATTATTACAACGTCATCACTATTTTGTATAACTATTTTGTATAACTTTTTGAATGTATCCCCAACATTTGTTTATTATCCAAGTTCAACTATTTGTTCACTGCCCCTAACTTCGTTATTGTTGATTAAGTGTGTATCGATTCACATTTTTAACTACACATTCTTATGGTATGTGATTTGTTATGTAACCTTCCTTTTTCCATTTTTGAGATCACATCACACTTATGATTTTTGATACCACATTTTTTCTGATACCACATTTTTTTACTAGATGTGTACACACTAGTTTATTTTGATCACATTTTTTGATCGATTTTTTATTTTTATTTTTTTCACTGCGTATCGTTTCACATATGGTTTTTGATTACATATGATATTTTGTTAAGTCTCATATTTATCTGTATAAGATTCTGTCCACATAGGATATTTTGTTGAGCCTTATTCTTATTTGTTTAAATTGTATTCTCCAAATTTGTGGACATCATTCCACCAATCTGTTTTAACTGTTTAATTTGCGTAAATTGTTTTACTAGCTTCCATATCACCATAGGGAGTAGAGGGTAGTACATTTTAACGAAGTCCACCTTTCTTACACACAACCTTGGGGACACTCTACCTTTGGAGGGTCCAATCCCCTTGAGTTTTACCCTTCACATTCCAGATTTATCCAATACATTTTTATTACTTCTAATTATTTTAAACTGTCTTAAATACACTTTTATGTACCATGGATCCATGTCTATAAGATATACATCGTGTCTGTAATAAATTGTATTATATTATATATCTCACATTCTTTCCCTAGTTGTCTTACAATCACATAAGCTTCTACATCAACAATAAGAAATAAACCCCTACCAAAAGGGTTTTTATCGCTCTAGTGTGAATATACTTTTCACACACACACACCAGACCTTGACTTAACTGGCGCTCCTCTCTAAAACCTTTCTCAATAGTAGGTGTCGTCAATGTTGGGGGCAGTAGATTAGGGGTTAATACATATAATGTAGGTGGCGGCGGTGTCCGGAGCGGCAGATTAGGGGTTACTAATATAATGTAGGTGTCTGCGATGTTGGGGGGCAGCAGATTAGGGGTCAATACTTTTAATGTAGGTGACGGTGGTGTCCGGAGCAGCAGATTAGGGGTTACTAATATAATGTAGGTGTCGGCGATGTCGGGGCAGCAGATTAGGGGTTAATAAGTGTAATATATGTGGTGTTTAGACTCGGGGTTCATGTTAGGGTGTTAGGTAGAGACATAACTTTTATTTCCCCATAGGACTCAATGGAGCTGGGTTAGGAGCTTTACGCTGCTTTTTTGCAGGTGTTAGGATTTTTTTTTAGCCGGCTCTCACCCATTGATTCCTATGGGGAAATCGTGCACGAGCACGTGTAGCCAGCTCACCGCTACCGTAAGCAGTGCTGGTATTGAGGTGAGATGTGGAGCTAAATTTTGCTCTCCGCTCGCTTTTCTGCGGCTAACTCCGGTGTTTGTAAAAACCCTTAATACCAGCGCTGTCTGTAGGTGAGCGGTAAGCATAAACTGCTTGTTAGCACCGCACCCCTGATAACGTAAAACTCGTAATCTAGGTGTATATTTCTTGAAAACTATTCTCTGCCGTCATCCGAGATTAACCATGTAAAAAACATAATTTATGTAAGAACATACCTGATAATTTAATTTCTTTCATATTGGCAAGAGTCCATGAGCTAGTGACATATGGGATATACAATCCTACCAGGAGGGGCAAAGTTTCCCAAACTTCAAAATGCCTATAAATACACCCCTCACCACACCCATAATTCAGTTTAATGAATAGCCAAGTAGTGGGGTGATAAAGAAAGGAGTAAAAAGCATCGAAAAAAGGAATTTGGAATTAATTGTGCTTTATACAAAAAAATCATAACCACCATAAAAAGGGTGGGTCTCATGGACTCTTGCCAATATGAAAGAAATTAATTTATAAGTTCTTACATAAATTATGTTTTCTTTCATGTAATTAGCAAGAGTCCATGAGCTAGTGATGTATAGAATAGTAATGCCCAAGATGTGGAACTCCACAGAATAGTCACTAGAGAAGGAGGGATAAAAATAATAACAGCCATTTTCCACTGAAAAAATTAATCCACAACCCAAAATAACTTTATTCTCATAAATGAAAAGAAAAATAACAAATATAAGCAGAGGAATCAAACTGAAACAGCTGCCTGAAGATTTTTTCTACCAAAAACTGCTTCTGAGGAAGCAAATACTTCAAAACAGTAGAATTTAATAAATGTATGCAAAGTAGACCAAGTTGCTGCTTTGCGGGGCCTGACCCAACTACAAATAAGCCTGATGAATCAAAAGCTTTAACCAGGATGCCAAGGAAATGGCAGAAGCTTTCTGACCTTTCCTAGGACCAGAAAAGACAACAAATAGGCTAGATGTCTTCCTCAAATCTTTAGAAGCTTCAACATAATATTTCAAAGCTCTCACAACATCCAAAGAATGTAAGGATCTCTCCAAAGAATTCTTAGGATTAGGACACAAAGAAGGAACAACAATTTCTCTATTAATGTTGTTAGAATTCATAACCTTAGGTAGAAATTTAAATGAAGTCCACAAAACTGCCTTATCCTGATGGAAAATCAAAAAAGGAGATTCACAAAAAAGAGCAGATAATTCAGAAACTCTTCTAGTAGAAGAGATGACAAAAAGAAACAACACTTTCCAAGAAAGTAGTTTAATGTCCAAAGAATACATAGGCTTAAATGGAGGAGCCTGTAAAGCATTCAAAACCAAATTAAGACTCCAAGGAGGAGAGATTGTTTTAATGACAGGCTTGATATGGACCAAAGCCTGCACAAAACAGTGAATATCAGGAAGCTTAGCAATCTTTCTGTGAAATAAAAACAGAAAGAGCAGAGATTTGTCCCTTCAAGGAACTTGCAGACAAACCTTTATCCAAACCATCCTGAAGACACTGTAAAATTCTAGAAATTCTAAAGTAATTCCAGGAAAATTTATGAGAAGAACACCATGAAACAGAAGTCTTCCAAAGTCGATAATAAATCTTCCTAGAAACAGATTAATGAGCCTGTAACATAGTATTAATCACTGAGTCAGAGAAACCTCTATGACTAAGCACTAGGCATTCAATTTCCATACCTTCAAATTTAATGATTTGAGATCCTGATGGAAAAACGGACCTTGAGACAGAAGGTCTGGTCTTAAAGGAAGTGGCCAAGGTTGGCAAATGGACATCCGAACAAGATCCACATACCAAAAACTTTGAGGCCATGCTGGAGCTACCAGCAACGCAAATGATTATTCCATGATGATCTTGGAGATCACTCTTGGAAGAAGAACTAGAGGCGGGAAGATATAAGCAGGTTGGTAACACCAAGGAACTGCTAATGCATCCACTGCCTCCGCCTGAGGATCCCTGAACCTGGACAGGTACCTGGGAAGTTTCTTGTTTAGATGGGAAGCCATCAGATCTATTTCTGGAAGACCCCATATCTGAACAATTTGAGAGAACACATCTGGATGGAGCAACCACTCCTCCAAATGTAAAGTCTGGCGGCTGAGATAATCAGCTTCCCAATTGTCTACACCTGGGATATGAACTGCAGAAATCAAACAGGAGCTGGATTCCGCCCAAGAAAGTATCCGAGATACTTCTTTCATAGCTTGGGGACTGCGAGTCCCATCCGGATGATTGACATATGCCACAGTTGTAATATTGTCTGTCTAAAAACAAATGAATGGTTCTCTCTTCAACAGAGACCACACCTGAAAAGCCCTGAAAATAGCACAGAGTTCTAAAATATTGATTGGTAACCTCACCTCTTGAGCTTTCCAACCCCCTTGTGCTGTCAGAGATCCCCAGACAGCTCCCTAGTCGCCAACCTGAAAGACTTGAATCTGTTGTGATCACAATCCAGGTTGAATGAACAAATGAGGCTCCTTGAACTATACTATGATGACCTAACCACCAGGTCAGAGAGAGTCGAACATTGGCATTTAAGGATATTAATTGTGATATCTTTGTATAATCCCTGCACCATTGATTCAGCATACAAAGCTGGAGAGGTCTCATATGAAAACTAGCAAAGGGGATCGTGTCCGATGCTGCAGTCATGAGACCTAAAACTTCCATGCACATAGCTATTGAAGAGAATGATTGAGACAGAAGGTTTCGACCAGCTGAACCCAATTTTAATCATCTCTTGTCTGTTAGAGACAGAGTCATGGACACTAAATCTATCTGGAAACTTAAAAAGGTGACCCTTGTCTGAGGAATCAAGGAACTTTTTGGTAAATTGATCCTCCAACCTTGTCTTTGAAGAAACACCCCTAGTTGATTTGTGTGAGATTCTGCAGAATGTAAAGACTGAGCTAGTACCAAGATATCATCCAAATAAGTAAACACTGCAATACCCTTTCTCTGATTACAGAGAGTAGGGCACCAAGAACCTTTGAAAAAATAATTGGAGCTGTCGCTAGGCCAAATGGAAGAGCGACAAATTGGTAATGCTTGTCTAGAAAAGAGAATCTCAGAAACTGATAGTGGTCTGGATGAATCGGAATATGAAGATATGCATCCTGTAAGTCTATCGTGGACATATAATTACTTTGCTGAAAAAAAGCCAGAATAGTCCTTATAGTCACCATTTTGAAAGTTGGCAAACGATTCAAAATTTTCAGATCCAGAACTGGTCTGAATGAATTTTCTTTCTTTGGGACAATGAATAGATTTGATTAAAACCCCAGACCCTGTTCCTGAAAATGAACTGGCATGATTACCCCTGAAAGCTCCAGGTCTGAAACACACTTCAGGAAAGCCTGAGCCTTTACTGGATTTACTGGGATGCGTGAGAGAAAAAAATCTTCTCACAGAAGGTCTTACTCTGAATCTTATTCGGTACCCTTGAGAGACAATACTCTGAATCCATTGATTTTGGACAGAATGTGCCCAAATGCTTTGGAATAATCTTAATCTTCCCCTACCAGCTGAGTTAGAATCAGGGCTGCACCTTCATGCAGACTTGGGGGCTGGCTTTGGTTTCTTAAATGGCTTGGATTTATTCCAACTTGAAGAAGGTTTCCAATTGGAACCAGATTCTTTGGGGGAAGGATTGGGTTTCTGTTCCTTATTTTGTCAAAAGGAAAGAAAACAGTTAGAAGCTTTAGATTTACCCTTAGGTCTTTTATCCTGAGGCAAAAAAAACTCCTTTCCCCCCAGTGAAAGTTGAAATAGTTGAATCCAACTGAGAACCAAATAAATGATTGCCTTGGAAAGAAAGAGATAGTAATCTAGATTTAGATACCATGTCAGCATTCCAATATTTAAGCCACAAAGCTCTTCCAGCTAAAATAGCTAAAGACATAGATTTAACATCATTTTTGATTATATCAAAAATGGCATCACAGATAAAATGATTAGCATGTTGAAGCAAGCAAACAATGCTAGACGAATCAGGATCTGTTTCCTGTTGCGCTGCAACACCAGCCATAGAAATGGCAGGCCTAAGAAGAAGCTTTCCTTAGATAAGATTCAGGTTTCCTATCTAAGGGGTCCTTAAAGGAAGTACTATCTTCCATAGATATAGTAGTACATTTGGCAAGAGTAGAAATAGCCCCATCAACTCTGGGGATCTTTTCCCAAAACTCCAAACTAACTGCTGGCAAAGGATACAATTTTTTAAACTCTGAAGAAGGGATAAAAGAAGTACGAGGCCTATTCCATTCCTTAGAAATCATATCAGAAATAGCATCAGGAACTGGGAAAACCTCTGGAGTACCCACAGGAGGTTTATAAACAGAGTTTAAATGTTTACTAGTTTTAACATCAAGAGGACTAGTTTCCTCAATATCCAATGTAATCAACACCTCTTTTAACAAGGAACAAATGTACTCCATTTTAAATAAATAAGTAGGTTTGTCAGTGTCAGTATCTGAGATAGTATCTTCTGAATCAGATAGATCCTCATCAAAAGAGGATACTTCAGTATGTTGTCGGTCATTTGAAAATTTATCAACTTTATGAGAAGTTTTAAAATACTTTTTACGTTTATTAGAAGGCGGGATAGCAGAAAAAGCCTACTGAATCACATCAGCAATACAATCTTTTGTATTCACAAGGATATCATGTACATTAGATGTTGAAGGAACAACAGCCATTGTACTATTACTGATGGATACATTCTGTGCATGTAAAAGCTTATCATGACAACTATTACATACCACAGCTGGAGATATAGGGGCCTATCTATCAAGCTCCGAAAGCAGCTAGACTCACCTGAAACAGCAGTTATGAAGCAGCGGTCACAAAGACCGCTGCTCCATAACTCTGTCTGCCTGCTCTGAGCAGGCGGACAGGAATCGCCAGAAATCAACTCTACCAAGTATGATTGGGTTGATTGGCTGCGAGTCTGCAGGGGGCGGCGTTGCACCAGCAGCTCTTGTGAGCTGCTGGAGCAATGCTGAATACGGAGAGCGTATTGCTCTCTGCATTCAGTGAGGTCTTGCGTACCTGATCCGCAGTGTCGGATCAGGTCCGCAAGACCTTTCTAAAATAGGGGCCATAATCTCCACAAATTTGCAATAGATACATTTAGCTTTTTAGAACTGTTATCAGCAGCAGGGTTCTAAAAGTGGTTTCTGAAACAAGATCAGATTGAGACATTTTGTAATTGTAAGAGAAAAAAACAACATATAAAGAAAAATGATCAATTTCCTTATATGACAGTTTCAGGAATGGGAAAAAATGCAAACAGCTTAGCCCTCTGACATAGAAAAAGGCAAGAGGCATATAGGAATGAGGATTTAAATAATGAAATTATTTGGCACCAAGTATGACGCACAATGCAAACTGAATTTTTTTTGGCGCTAACAACATCCAGAACTCGGGGTCAACTAAGATGCCGGAAATGACAAACTTACGTCACTGGACGTACCATCGCGCCAAAAAATTCTTGCCCAAGAATGACGCAATAAACTTCAGCATTTTGCGCCTCACGAGCCTAATTTTGCCTGCAAAAATTTAGTGAGAAAGCAGTCAATTTGAAAAAAAGACTAAACCCCAGGTAATAAAAAATATTTTCCTAAATATAGACTAGATTTGGAGTTTTGTCGGTAAAGCCGTGCGTTGCTAATGAGCCTTTTTTTTCCAGCGCACCCTTAAGACAACGGTGGTATTACGGGTTTTCTGAATGGCTGCGTTAGCCTCAGAAAAGTGAGCGTTTGTCATGAACCAAGCCTCCAGACTAAAAAGAAAAAGAAAAGGTCTGGCAGGCATTCTGCTAGAAAGTGCTGTGTGGGGCTTTGAATCTGTGGCTCTGTGCTTACGAACCTGATTGTTTGCATGTTGAGCCACAGGCAGTTCTAGCAATAGCATGGAACTTAAAAGATCTGATAAATAACTATTTGCCTTACTTGTAATTATACCTGTGCAACACACAGGTGTTCTCAATTCTGGAATTACTCAGAACCAACCCTGTGCAAAACCTCCCTATTTAAGGATGGCTCTTAGTCTGCTTTGTCACAAGTCAGAACCTGTTTCCTGTACTTCTGTACTTATTTGGGGAAAGACTTCACCTTTGCACCTGTTTACAAGGTATTACCAGAAGAAAGACTTTACCTTTAAACCTGTTACCTGTTTACAAGTTTGTTTCCTGCCTTGTGCAATTCCTTCACTTCAGCTATTACCAGGAGAAAGACTTTACCTTTAAACCTGTTACCTGTTTACAAGTTTGTTTCCTTCCTTGTGCAATTCCTGCACTTCAGCTATTACCAGGAGAAATACTTTACCTTTAAACCTGTTACCTGTTTACAAGTTTGATTCCTGCCTTGTGCAATTCCTGGACTTCAGCTATTACCAGGAGAAAGACTTTACCTTTAAATCTGTTACTTGTTTACAAGTTTGTTCCCTGCCTTGTGCAATTCCTGCACTTCAGCTATTACCAGGAGAAAAACTTTACCTTTAAATCTGTTACCTGTTTACAAGGTTGTTTCCTGCCTTGTGCAGTTCCTGCACTACAGTTATTACCAGGAGAAAGACTTTCCTTTTTGAATCTGCATCTCTGCTTACTTTGTGTGCTTATTTCCACTTCTGCCGTATGTGGGTTTAACATACCTGAGTAGCACATTTAAATATATCCTGCAAGTATTTGCTTAATCAAAGTATTTTGTTATTTTAATAAATATGATATATTTTCAATCTATATATGGCTTCTACTAATCTTCCTTTAAAGCAACTGTTCCAGACAATGAGTCTCTCACAAGATATCCTGAGAAAGAACATGACATCGTTGAGCCAAATTTAGCTCCACTTCAACCCTCAATACCAGCGTTGCTTACGGTAGCGGTAAGCTGGAAAAACGTGCTTGTGCACGATATCCCCATAGGAAACAATGGGGCTGAGATGGCTGAAAAAAACCTAACACCTGCAAAAAAGCAGCGTTCAGCTCCTAACGCAGCTCCATTGTTTCCTATGGGGAAACACTTTCTAAGTCTACACCTAACACCCTAACATGAACCCCGAGTCTAAACACCCCTAATCTTACACTTATTAACCCCTAATCTGCTGTCCCCACTATCGCTGACACTTGCATTATACTATTAACCCCTAATATGCCGCTCCGGACACCGCTGCAACCTACATTATAGCTATGAACCCCTAATCTGCTGTCTCTAACATTGCCGACACCTATATTATATTTATTAACCCCTAATCTGTCCCCCCCAATGTCGCTGCCACCTAACTACACTTATTAACCCCTAATCTGCCGACCAGACATCGCCGCCACTATAATAAATGTATTAACCCCTAAACCGCCACACTCCCACCTCGCAAACACTATAATAAATTTTATTAACCCCTAATCTGCCCTCCCTAACATCGCCGCCACCTACCGACAATTATTAACCCCTAATCTCCCGCCCCCAACGTCGCCGCTACTATAATAAAGTTATTAACTCCTAAACCTAAAGTCTAACCCTAACACCCCCCTAAGTTAAATATAATTTACATAAAACGAAACTAAAATTACTATAATAAAATAAATTAATCCTATTTAAAACTAAATACTTACCTATAAAATAAACCCTAATATAGCTACAATATAACTAATAGTTACATTGTAGCTATTTTAGGATTTATATTTATTTTACAGGCAACTTTGTATTTATTTTACATTAAAGTAGTTTTTATTGAAATAACATTGTTAAACACAATACAGGTCTTATACAGTTGATTACATCATTGTCTTATCAGGTATTTGAACACAGTGATTTCCATATTTGACATCTTAAAATTCACCTTTTTTCCTGTGGATTTACAGTACACAATAAAGTCTTAGGCCTAGTCTAGAGTTTGGCGGTAGCCGTGAAAACCAGCGTTAGAGGCTCCTAACGCTGGTTTTAGGCTACCGCCGGTATTTGGAGTCAGTCAAAAAAGAGTCTAACGCTCACTTTTCAGCCGCGACTTTTCCATACCGCAGATCCCCTTACGTCAATTGCGTATCCTATCTTTTCAATGGGATCTTTCTAACTCCGGTATTTAGAGTCATGGCTGAAGTGAGCGTTAGAAATCTAATGACAAAACTCCAGCCGCAGAAAAAAGTCAGTAGTTAAGAGCTTTCTGGGCTAACGCCGGTTCATAAAGCTCTTAACTACTGTGCCCTAAAGTACACTAAGACCCATAAACTACCTATGTACCCCTAAACCGAGGCCCCCCCACATCGCCGACACTCGATTAAAATTTTTTAACCCCTAATCTGCCGACCGCCACCTACGTTATCCTTATGTACCCCTAATCTGCTGCCCCTAACACCGCCGACCCCTATATTATATTTATTAACCCCTAATTTGCCCCCCACAACGTTGCCGCCAGCTACCTACACTTATTAACCCCTAATCTGCCGACCGCAAAGAGCCGCCACCTACATTATAGCTATGTACCCCTAATCTGCTGCCCCTAACACCGCCGACCCCTATACAGGGAGTGCAGAATTATTAGGCAAATTAGTATTTTGACCACATCATCCTCTTTATGGATATTGTCTTACTCCAAGCTGTATAGGCTCGAAAGCCTACTACCAATTAAGCATATTAGGTGATGTGCATCTCTGTAATGAGAAGGGGTGTGGTCTAATGACATCAACACCCTATATCAGGTGTGCATAATTATTAGGCAACGTCCTTTCCTTTGGCAAAATGGGTCAAAAGAAGGACTTGACAGGCTCAGAAAAGTCAAAAATAGTGAGATATCTTGCAGAGGGATGCAGCACTCTTAAAATTGCAAAGCTTCTGAAGCGTGATCATCGAACAATCAAGCGTTTCATTCAAAATAGTCAACAGGGTCGCAAGAAGCGTGTGGAAAAACCAAGGCGCAAAATAACTGCCCATGAACTGAGAAAAGTCAAGCGTGCAGCTGCCAAGATGCCACTTGCCACCAGTTTGGCCATATTTCAGAGCTGCAACATCACTGGAGTGCCCAAAAGCACAAGGTGTGCAATACTCAGAGACATGGCCAAGGTAAGAAAGGCTGAAAGACGACCACCACTGAACAAGACACACAAGCTGAAACGTCAAGACTGGGCCAAGAAATATCTCAAGACTGATTTTTCTAAGGTTTTATGGACTGATGAAATGAGAGTGAGTCTTGATGGGACAGATGGATGGGCCCGTGGCTGGATTGGTAAAGGGCAGAGAGCTCCAGTCCGACTCAGACGCCAGCAAGGTGGAGGTGGAGTACTGGTTTGGGCTGGTATCATCAAAGATGAGCTTGTGGGGCCTTTTCGGGTTGAGGATGGAGTCAAGCTCAACTCCCAGTCCTACTGCCAGTTTCTGGAAGACACCTTCTTCAAGCAGTGGTACAGGAAGAAGTCTGCATCCTTCAAGAAAAACATGATTTTCATGCAGGACAATGCTCCATCACACGCGTCCAAGTACTCCACAGCGTGGCTGGCAAGAAAGGGTATAAAAGAAGAAAATCTAATGACATGGCCTCCTTGTTCACCTGATCTGAACCCCATTGAGAACCTGTGGTCCATCATCAAATGTGAGATTTACAAGGAGGGAAAACAGTACACCTCTCTGAACAGTGTCTGGGAGGCTGTGGTTGCTTTTGCACGCAATGTTGATAGTGAACAGATCAAAACACTGACAGAATCCATGGATGGCAGGCTTTTGAGTGTCCTTGCAAAGAAAGGTGGCTATATTGGTCACTGATTTGTTTTTGTTTTGTTTTTGAATGTCAGAAATGTATATTGGTGAATGTTGAGATGTTATATTGGTTTCACTGGTAAAAATAAATAATTGAAATGGGTATATATTTGTTTTTTGTTAAGTTGCCTAATAATTATGCACAGTAATAGTCACCTGCACACACAGATATCCCCCTAAAATAGCTATAACTAAAAACAAACTAAAAACTACTTCCAAAACTATTCAGCTTTGATATTAATGAGTTTTTTGGGTTCATTGAGAACATGGTTGTTGTTCAATAATAAAATTAATCCTCGAAAATACAACTTGCCTAATAATTCTGCACTCCCTGTATTATATTTATTAACCCCTAATCTGCCCTCCCTAATATCGCCGACACCTAACTTCAATTATTAACCCCTAATCTGCCGACTGAATCTCGCCGCTATTCTAATAAATGTATTAACCCCTAAAGCTAAGTCTAAACCTAACACTAACACCCCCCTAAATTAAATATAATTTAAATCTAATGAAATAAATTAACTCTTATTAAATAAATTATTCCTATTTAAAACTAAATACTTACCTGTAAAATAAACCCTAATATAGCTACAATATAAATCATAATTATATTATAGCTATTTTAGGATTAATATTTATTTTACAGGTAACTTTGTATTTTTTTTAACCAGGTACAATAGCTATTAAATAGTTAAGAACTATTTAATAGCTAAAATAGTTAAAATAATTTCAAAATTACCTGTAAAATAAATCCTAACCTAAGTTACAATTAAACCTAACACTACACTATCAATAAATTAATTAAATACAATACCTACAATTACCTACAATTAAACCTAACACTACACTATCAATAAATTAATTAAATACAATTCCTACAAATAAATACAATGAAATAAACTAACTAAAGTACTAAAAATAAAAAAGAACTAAGTTACAAAAAATAAAAAAATATTTACAAACATACGAAAAATATTACAACAATTTTAAACTAATTACACCTACTCTAAGCCCCTTAATAAAATAACAAAGCCCCCCAAAATAAAAAAATGCCCTACCCTATTCTAAATTACAAAAGTTCAAAGCTCTTTTACCTTACCAGCCCTGAACAGGGCCCTTTGCGGGGCATGCCCCAAAGAATTCAGCTCTTTTGCCTGTAAAAAAAAACATACACTACCCCCCCCAACATTACAACCCACCACCCACATACCCCTAATCTAACCCAAACCCCCCTTAAATAAACCTAACACTAAGCCCCTGAAGATCTTCTGTGATATCCCTTTAAATCTAAACCCTGCATTAGCACTTCCTTCCTATTTAAGGAAGTGCTTACCCATTAATCAGGGCCTGAAAATTGAAGTTGTTTCTCACTTCTCCTTGCTCCTCTGAGGAGCTACTACCACATTGTGCATTTGTTGCATAACCTTCAGGTCTTTTACATCGCCTTCGATACCCGCTGGGTATCTACTTTTGCCTCTATCCTGACCGGGACCATCTTCCGGATTCATCCGCCAAACGGAACTTCTTTCACCACGCCGAAGTCGCGCTCACACCAAACAGACGCTGAACCTAAGAGCTGCAACTTACCTCTCAACCTTTATATCCAAAAGGCATTACCGCTCCCCACGCTTCATACCACCGCTACTGTTAAGATAAGTACCGCTCTCCACGCTACAATTTATTCATTCATAAAGGTTAAACCTTAGACACCATTGTTTGTTATTGGAGATACCTATAACCTTTATTGTGATTCTCATCTGACTCAGTAGATTGCGGTTTGTTATTCAAGCTAGTATGTCTGGACTGTGTATATATTTTATTGCATGAAAGTGTGAGTGCGTGAAGAAATTACCTTTACTTTATCAAGCAGTCAAATCCTTTGCTTTGCTTTATCTGGTTTAATCAGCAATTACTGTTGCATAATTTTGTAACACATATGACTCTCTCTGAACTTAAATCTCAGTTACTCATAATATTTCCTGAATAATTATATATTCATACCTTAGTGAAGTTTCATAATATTCTATCAATTACAAAATTAATGACTCACCTTAAATAAGTAAGTTTAATAAATCATTTTCTCTTGCTTATTTTAAGAAAAGAGCAACAAAACCTTTATTTTTCCATATTTAAATCATTACACTATTAGATAACTTTTGGTTATCACAGAATTTTCAGGCCTATAAGGTTATAACCTGTAAAATATAGGATGGATCCTAGTGAAATAAAAAATGAATTCACCAACATCCATCAAAAATTAGAATATCTAGCCAGGGCCTTAACTGAGGTACAATCAGAAAATAAAGCACTTAAAACTCTAGTAAAAGAATGTTTACCAGCCAAGAGCTTAGAAGTCCCTGAACCTCACATTAACTATCCTCAACCCTTTTCTGGTAAACGAAGTGAATATAGAGACTTTAAAAATGCTTGTAAATTACTTTTTTCATTAAGGCCTAAAACTTATCACTCTGAGAGAATCAAGGTTTGTACTACCATCTCCTTCCTCCAGGGGGAGCCTCGCTCATGGGCTAATAGATATTTTGAGAATAACCATCCAATCTTAGATTCCTTGGAAGAATTTTTTTTAGCCATGACATCCTTATATGAGGACTCTCATTCACAGATGACGGCAGAAACGAAACTGAGATCCCTAAAACAGGGTAAGAGGAATATAGAAGATTATATTACTGAATTCCAAATGTGGATAGATGATTCTAAATGGAATGAAATTAGTTTGAAGAACCAGTTCAGACTGGGCCTTTCAGAATTGTTAAAAGATGAGTTGTCCCGTTTGGAGATGCCCGAAACCCTGAATGGACTGATGAAATTAAGTACTACCCTGGATCGGCGAATACGTGAAAGGAAGGCTGAGAGAGCTACCTGTGACGTACCACCTAGACGTCCGTATCTTTACACACCCAACCAGGAAAAGGGTAATTCTAATCAGACCCCAATGGAGATTGGAGCCATAAAAGGACCTTTAACACCTGAAGAAAAGGCCAGACGCAGATCTGAGAATCTATGCTTATATTGTGGGCAAAAAGAACACTCAGTTAATAATTGCCCAATTCTTCAAAAGCAGAAGAAGGGTAAGATTCATTCAAAACATAATATTTTATACTTCACTCAAAACCCTCAATTGACTCTTAACCTTTCTTTACAGTGGGATCAGAAAAACGTACAGTCTAATGCATTGATCGATTCTGGGGCAGCCGGAAATTATATCGATATATCTTTTGTTGATTTAAATAAAATTCCTACTGTTTGCAAGGCACAACCAGTCTCAGTTAAACTTATTGATGGTTCCCTCATACAACATGGTCCCATTACTCATCAAACAATACCTTTACTAGTGACAACTGACAATGGACATACTGAATATCTTACTTTTGACTTAATTTCCATCCACATGCATACACTTATTTTTGGCTTTTCATGGTTAAAAAAACATAACCCCAGCATTGACTGGTCCACTCCACAGGTATCATTAGCATCACCATTCTGTTTAAAAACATGTTATCCATATCAGTCAATCTCTGCTATTGAATCTGAACTACCAGAAATTTATCAGGATCTGGCAGAGGTGTTTGATCTAAAAGAGGCAGAAAACCTCCCCCCTCATAGGGAGTTTGATTGTCCAATTGATCTGATACCGGGCTCTCAAATTCCTCACGGAAAAATATACCCACTTTCACAAGAGGAACTTACTTACTTACGTTCCTATTTAGACGACAATCTCCGAAAAGGTTTTATATCCCACTCAACATCTCCAGCTGCTGCTGGAATGTTCCTAGTACGCAATAAGGACGGTACAATAAGACCCATTATTGATTATAGAGCTTTAAACGAAATTACTGTTAAAAACAGATATCCTCTACCCCTCATACCCGAATTATTGGAACGTTTAAACGAAGCTACAATTTATTCAAAACTTGATCTTAAGGGGGCTTACAATCTTATCCGTATGAAAGAAGGTCATGAGTGGAAAACCGCCTTTAGAACCCGTTATGGGCTCTTTCAATATAATGTAATGCCCTTCGGCTTAAGCAATGCTCCTGCAACATTCCAGCATTTTATTAATGAAATATTCCACGACCTTATGGACATCTGTGTTATAATTTACTTAGATGATATTCTAATATACTCCAAAACACCCTCTGATCACGAAAAGCATGTAAGATGGGTACTCACCCGTCTCAAGGAGCACAAATTATATGCTAAATTAGAAAAATGTGTATTCCATGTCTCTAAGATAAAATTTTTAGGTTATATAATAACTCCTAACCATGTACAAATGGATCCTGACAAAGTGTCTGCCATTAAAGATTGGCCAGCTCCCACTACTGTAAAAGCGTTACAACGCTTTATCGGTTTCGCTAATTTTTATCGAAAGTTTATTAAAAACTTTTCTTCAATAGTAAGACCACTGACACAACTGACTAGTGTTAATCAAAAATTTAAATGGTCTCAAAAAGCTCAAGAAACCTTCGAAAAACTTAAAGAGTTATTTTCTACAGCACCAATCTTATCACTACCCAACTTTGATCTACAATTCCAACTTGAAGCAGATGCCTCTAATACTGGCATAGGAGCAGTACTCTCCCAACAACAAGTTGAGAATGGAGAAATTCACCCCATTGCATTTTATTCAAGAACCTTAACTAGTGCAGAAAGTAATTATAGTGTGGGGGACAAAGAATTGTTAGCAATAAAGAGTGCCCTTGAACAATGGAGACACCTCCTAGAAGGATCTAAACTTCCATTCATTATTTTTACTGACCATAAGAATCTTGAATATTTAAAAAAGAACAAGACTTTGACAGCCAGACAAGCGAGATGGTCTCTATTTTTAGACCGTTTTAACTTTATAATTACCTACAAACCAGGCAGTCAAAATACTAAGGCTGATGCTTTATCACGTATAAACGAAAGCTTAACTCATGAACCACCTAATTTTACTATCCCTCCTGAAAAAATCATAGGCGTCCTGACCCCTATAGAACAAGAGGTTCACAAGGCTTTAAAACAAGATTCAATACCCCACCAAACTTGTGTTAAAGACTCTCAATCTGGATTGTACTATCATAACAGTCAATTGTATATTCCCAAGAGCATGAGATCATCAATACTCACACACACTCATGATGATACAATGTCTGGTCATCCTGGAATTAAAAAGACCATTGAACTAACCCGACGTAATTTTTGGTGGCCTGGCATGAACAAATATATATATGACTATGTATCAGGATGTGAAAATTGTGCCCGAAATAAATTAGTTCATAAGAGACCAATTGGTCTACTTACACCTCTGCCTATCCCAGATAAACCATGGAGTACCATAGCCATGGATTTTATTGTTGAACTCCCACTCACTCAACAATATAATACTATCATGGTAATAATTGACCATTTAACCAGACTAGCTCATTTTATCCCACTTAAGGGATTACCCTCAGCTATGACTACGGCTAAGGTATTTATCGATCATATAGTCAGACTACATGGTTTACCCTCTAACATAATTACAGATAGGGGAACGCAATTTACCTCATCCTTCTGGAGATCTCTGTGTAAATTGCTAAAGATTGACCACCTTTATACCACTGCTTTCCATCCCCAGACTAATGGACTCACAGAGAGACTTAATCAGACCATAGAACAATTCTTACGAAGTTACATATCACATCTCCAAGATGATTGGACAGTTTATCTTCCCATGGCCGAATTCACATATAACAATTCCATAAATACTTCTATCAAAACTTCCCCCTTTTTTGCAACATATGGTTACCACCCAAACACTATATCTCTTTCTAACAAATCTGTAAACTCTCCTACAGCAACTGAATTTACATCTAACCTCCACGAAAGGTTAATTGTCCTGAAAAGACATCTACATGAAGCCAAGCAATATCAAAAATCATATTATGACTTAAAACATCGTAAGGGTCCTGATTATAAGGTTGGGGACTTAGTACTTCTCTCAACAAAAAATCTTAAACTCAAAGTTCCTAGCAAGAAACTTGCGAATCAATTCCTGGGTCCATTTCCAATAGAACATGTGATAAATTCCAATGTGGTTAGACTTAAACTGCCAAAAGACTACAAAATACATCCTTCTTTCCATATCTCATTGCTGAAACCATTCCCAACCAAAAACCATCCTTCTTCTATTCCGCCACCACCTGTTATGGTTGATCATCAAGAAGAATTCGAGGTTGAATCCATACTGGATTCTAGGATACACAGAAATAAACTGGAATATCTCATTAAATGGAAAGGTTACGGCCCTGAGGAAAACTCCTGGCTCATTCATTCCGAAGTCCATTCGCCCCGATTGATCAAGTTCTTCCATAAGAAATATCCACTTAAACCTCACGCAGAATCCCCAGGGGTGATTCCCTGAGGAGGGGGGCATGTGATATCCCTTTAAATCTAAACCCTGCATTAGCACTTCCTTCCTATTTAAGGAAGTGCTTACCCATTAATCAGGGCCTGAAAATTGAAGTTGTTTCTCACTTCTCCTTGCTCCTCTGAGGAGCTACTACCACATTGTGCATTTGTTGCATAACCTTCAGGTCTTTTACATCGCCTTCGATACCCGCTGGGTATCTACTTTTGCCTCTATCCTGACCGGGACCATCTTCCGGATTCATCCGCCAAACGGAACTTCTTTCACCACGCCGAAGTCGCGCTCACACCAAACAGACGCTGAACCTAAGAGCTGCAACTTACCTCTCAACCTTTATATCCAAAAGGCATTACCGCTCCCCACGCTTCATACCACCGCTACTGTTAAGATAAGTACCGCTCTCCACGCTACAATTTATTCATTCATAAAGGTTAAACCTTAGACACCATTGTTTGTTATTGGAGATACCTATAACCTTTATTGTGATTCTCATCTGACTCAGTAGATTGCGGTTTGGTATTCAAGCTAGTATGTCTGGACTGTGTATATATTTTATTGCATGAAAGTGTGAGTGCGTGAAGAAATTACCTTTACTTTATCAAGCAGTCAAATCCTTTGCTTTGCTTTATCTGGTTTAATCAGCAATTACTGTTGCATAATTTTGTAACACATATGACTCTCTCTGAACTTAAATCTCAGTTACTCATAATATTTCCTGAATAATTATATATTCATACCTTAGTGAAGTTTCATAATATTCTATCAATTACAAAATTAATGACTCACCTTAAATAAGTAAGTTTAATAAATCATTTTCTCTTGCTTATTTTAAGAAAAGAGCAACAAAACCTTTATTTTTCCATATTTAAATCATTACACTATTAGATAACTTTTGGTTATCACATCTTCCTACCTTATCTTCACCTCACTGGGTATCACCGATCGGTCCTGGCTCCAAAATCTTCATCTAAGCCCAAGCGGGGGCTAGACATCCATCATCCGATGGCTGAAGAAGTCCAGAAGAGGCTCCAATGTCTTCATCCTATCCAGGAAGAAGAGTAGATCCGGACCGGCAACCATCATCTTCCAAGCGGCATCTTCTATCTTCATCCGATGAGGACCGGCTCCATCTTGAAGACCTCCACTGCGGACCCATCTTCTTCTTCCGACGACTTCCCGACGAATGACGGTTCCTTTAAGGGACGTCATCCAAGATGGCGTCCCTCGAATTCCGATTGGCTGATAGGATTCTATCAGCCAATCGGAATTAAGGTAGGAAAATTCTGATTGGCTGATAGAATCAGCCAATCAGAATCAAGTTCAATCCGATTGGCTGATTCAATCAGCCAATCAGATTGAGCTCGCATTCTATTGGCTGTTCCGATCAGCCAATAGAATGCGAGCTCAATCTGATTGGCTGATCGGATCAGCCAATCGGATTGAACTTGATTCTGATTGGCTGATTCCATCAGCCAATCAGAATTTTCCTACCTTAATTCCGATTGGCTGATAGAATCCTATCAGCCAATCGGAATTCGAGGGACGCCATCTTGGATGACGTCCCTTAAAGGAACCGTCATTCGTCGGGAAGTCGTCGTCGGAAGAAGATGGGTCCGCGGTGGAGGTCTTCAAGATGGAGCCGGTCCTCATCGGATGAAGATAGAAGATGCCGCTTGGAAGATGATGGTTGCCGGTCCGGATCTACTCTTCTTCCCGGATAGGATGAAGACTTTGGAGCCTCTTCTGGACTTCTTCAGCCGTCGGATGATGGATGTCTAGCCCCCTCTTGGGCTTAGATGAAGATTTTGGAGCCAGGACCGATCGGTGATACCCGGTGAGGTGAACATAAGGTAGGAAGATCTTCAGGGGCTTAGTGTTAGGTTTATTTAAGGGGGGTTTGGGTTAGATTAGGGATATGTGGGTGGTGGGTTGTAATGTTGGGGGGGGTAGTGTATGTTTTTTTTACAGGCAAAAGAGCTGAATTCTTTGGGGCATGCCCCGCAAAGGGCCCTGTTCAGGGCTGGTAAGGTAAAAGAGCTTTGAACTTTTGTAATTTAGAATAGGGTAGGGCATTTTTTTATTTTGGGGGGCTTTGTTATTTTATTAGGGGGCTTAGAGTAGGTGTAATTAGTTTAAAATTGTTGTAATATTTTTCTTATGTTTGTAAATATTTTTTTATTTTTTGTAACTTAGTTCTTTTTTATTTTTTTTACTTTAGTTAGTTTATTTCATTGTAGTTATTTGTAGATATTGTATTTAATTAATTTATTGATAGTGTAGTGTTAGGTTTAATTGTAACTTAGGTTAGGATTTATTTTACAGGTAATTTTGAAATTATTTTAACTATTTTAGCTATTAAATAGTTCTTAACTATTTAATAGCTATTGTACCTGGTTAAAATAAATACAAAGTTACCTGTAAAATAAATATTAATCCTAAAATAGCTATAATATAATTATAATTTATATTGTAGCTATATTAGGATTTATTTTACAGGTAAGTATTTAGCTTTAAATAGGAATAATTTATTTAATAAGAGTTAATTAATTTTGTTAGATTAAAATTATATTTAATTTAGGGGGGTGTTAGTGTTAGGGTTAGACTTAGCTTTAGGGGTTAATACATTTATTAGAATAGGGGTGAGCTCCAGTCGGCAGATTAGGGGTTAATGTTTGAAGTTAGGTGTCGGCGATGTTAGGGAGGGCAGATTAGGGGTTAATACTATTTATTATTGGGTTAGTGAGGCGGATTAGGGGTTAATAACTTTATTATAATAGCGGTGCGGTCCGGTCGGCAGATTAGGGGTTAATAAGTGTAGGCAGGTGGAGGCGACGTTGTGGGCGGCAGATTAGGGGTTAATAAATATAATATAGGGGTTGGCGGTGTTAGGGACAGCAGATTAGGGGTAAATAGGGATAATGTAAGTAGCGGCGGTTTACGGAGCGGCAGATTAGGGGGTTAATAATAATATGCAGGGGTCAGCGATAGCAGTGGCGGCAGAATAGGGGTTAATAAGTGTAAGGTTAGGGGTGTTTAGACTCGGGGTACATGTTAGAGTGTTAGGTGCAGACGTAGGAAGTGTTTCCCCATAGCAAACAATGGGGCTGCGTTAGGAGCTGAACGCGGCTTTTTTGCAGGTGTTAGGTTTTTTTTCAGCTCAAACAGCCCCATTGTTTCCTATGGGGGAATCGTGCACGAGCACGTTTTTGAAGCTGGCCGCTTCCGTAAGCAACTCTGGTATCGAGAGTTGCAGTGGCGTTAAATATGCTCTACGCTCCTTTTTTGGAGCCTAACGCAGCGATTCTGTGGACTCTCAATACCAGAGTTATTTTAAAGGTGCGGCCAGAAAAAAGCCAGCGTTAGCTACGCGGGTCGTTACCGTCAAAACTCTAAATCTAGCCGTTAGAATTAGTAGATCATACCTGATGTATTTCTCATAAAAGACACCTATCATATATATGAATTTATATTACAATAAAAGAAATCTAAATAAACCTAACCTTTGGTCACTAGAATTAACATTTTGTCTGTCATAACCCTCAATATAGTAAAATAAACATAAAGTAGTCTTCGCAATTATATATTCCCAAAACCCCCTCCTTCTTCCTACCCCTTGCTTACTTTTCCTTCCTATCCTTTCATGTTAAATTGAGATAAACTGATTAGGGTGGCTGCATTATCCAATAGAGCCAAACCTTGTGGAAGTTATCCACCGTATCTAGTATTTTTGCTGCCATTTTGTGTAAAGAGTATGTCAGTTTAAATCTCTCCAATATCTCCTACCATGTCGGTACTCCTTCTTTACCAATATCTAGCTATACCTACCCTTGTGACTGTGCAAGTATTTTAATGAAAGTATTAATATGCTTATTAAAGTTTTGAAGTGGAGCATTTAATAAACCCTGAGACATGGTTTGTGATATCTGCTCTTCTAGAAGTGTACTAAGAAATTCCGATAGCTTAGTCCAGATGTGGGTCACTCCAGGACATTTCCACCACATATGCATGTATGTGCCAACCGACCCACACCCCTGATAACAATTTATATTTCTCCCTTCCATGTAGTGTGATGTTTTGATTGGAGTCAAGTACCACCTAAAAATGGTCTTGAGGCTATTTTCCCTTAAATCGGCACTAATTAATCCTCTACAAGAGGAATAAAATAATTCCTGCCATTCCTGTGTTTCTAGTGTTGAGTGTGTGTCTGTTTCCCAATTGAGCATGACAGATGGTTTAGTTTCGCCATTTAAGTTTTGTAACGCTAAATATAGTAGTGAGATGGATTTCTTGGGTCTGATGGTGGTGCAACACAATCTCTCCAAGGTGGTGCTAATTTGTTTATGCATGTGCGGTATAAATCTATTTAGTGCAGATGTAATCTGGAGATATAAATACCAGTGTAGGGGAGTAGGTGCCAATCTATCTCGTAGCTGATTAAAAGTTAGTGGTTTATTATGTGCTAATAAGTCCCCCACCCGATAAAGGCCCTTGTTTTCCCATTTATCTAACTGTTTTCGGTAGTCATTTGGAATAAGATATTTAAGTGGCATCTTAGAGAAAAATACCTGTTACACTATGCAAGCGTAACTCTAGGGGGCGCTAGAAGAAATATATAATTTTAAAAATATAATTTTTAAAAAAAGGCCAACCAAGGCTCCTTCCCAATATGAAAAGACAATATCACAGATTTAGTAAAATAGTTTGTCTTTATTTGGCTCAACTAGAGCCAAATAAAGACAAACTATTTTACTGAATCTGTGATATTGTCTTTTCATATTGGGAAGGAGCTGGTAACCTGCAATATACACTGTGAGTAGATATTCACCTTTGTATGGTGTATTATCAGATATTTCAGCACCACTATTTTGCACCTAGAGCTATACAACCGAGGAAGGAAAGGAAGATACCAACGACTGATACAAGCTGAACCAGCGCCTCCAGCAAGCATACCTGATCTTATAGCCTGATACTATAGAAAACCTCTGGAGAATGTCATAAAGGCCTGTTAAAGACGAAAGGGGCTTAGTCAGCAGGACATCATCCACGAAGAGGGTGATTTTATAGTCAATGTCTTTAATTTTAAGTCCTGCTATATCAGAGGAATGCCTAATATTACCCGCCAACAGTTCCATGCATAGGGCAAATAGTAACGGAGACAGCGGACATCCCTGCCTTGTGCCATTTCTAATGTAGATAGACTTAGAGTGGTGTCCCATAGCTCCTACTGTAGCCGTGGGGTTAGAGTATATATTTTGTAAAGCTTCTACAAAGGGGCCCCTAAACCCCATTCTAGCCAGAACTGTAAACATATATGTCCAGTCAACTGTGTCAAACGCCTTCTCCACGTCCAACGATAGGACCAGAGAAGGCGTTTTAGTGTGGTCTAGGTGAGTTATTGCTGTAATTATGCGCCAAACATTGTCCGGTGCCTCTCTACCTGTCACAAACCCCACCTGGTCTGGATGTACTATGCCTGGGAGGATATGTTTTAATCTGTTCGCCAAAATCTTGGTGAAGATCTTCAAGTCTTGGTTTATAAGGGATATGGGTCTGTAACTGGTACGCCATTTCAAGTTTTTCCCTGGTTTAGGTATTACAACTATTTTAGCTCTTAGGAGATCACTCAGAATCTCATAGCCTTGCATAATATAATTCGATAATTTAACTAAGTTTGGTGTTAGTGAGGATTTAAATAATTTAAAATATTCTCCGGGAAGGCCATCCGGGCCTGGAGCCTTCCCTGGCTTCAGATCTTTGATAGCCTGTTGCACCTCATTTATAGTGATCTCTCGATTAAGGTTATCCCTCTCTGTCTCTGAAATGGAAGGTAATTGGGCTTCATCTAATAATTTAGTGAGTATGGTCTCGGTGTGTGGGGAGTGGATAACATGAGTTCCCTCATATAACGAGCTATAGTACTTGGCAAAACAATACACAATCTCCTGTGGGTGAGTTGTAATGGTACCTTCTTGTTTTTGGATTTGGGGTATAGTAGCTAACTTTGTTCTCTCGTGAATTCTGTTCGCCATATATCTATCGGGTTTGTTGGTATATATATATATATATATATATATATATAGTAACTTGTTTTAAGTCGGAATGCTGCCCTAACCACCTGATCATTTAGAATGGCTGCAAGTTTTGTGCGTTTGTCTTGAAGTTGTGTCACTATGCTTCTAGATTGTGTGAGTTTATGTTGTCTCACTAGTGTGTCTATCTCTTTTTGGAGAGTCAACCTTTGTGTGTTTATTTTGTGGTATATGAAAGATTTTTCTTTTATGAGTAGTACCCTTAAATAAGTATTGTGAGCTGCCATGTTGAGATAGGGTTATCTGTTGATCCCATGTTAATATACCAGTATTCCAGCATACTTTGTGTGATTGTATTGTGGACCATAGAATCTTTTAGGCAAATTGGATCATAAGTCCATGATCTCTTCCTATTTGGAACTTGAATACTGCCCAGTTTAAGTTGCACTATGGAGTGGTCCGACCATACACAAGAGTGAATGGATGAAGCCACTAAAACAGGTTGCAAAAAACTGGCTAACATTTTGCATTGTTCTGCTTATTAGTGAGTGTAAGATGATATTTTCTAGAGTGTAGCACAAGATCTACATTAAAATATCCAGCAAGAATCATCCTAGTTTGAGACTACTCTGTTAGTAGATGTGTGATTCATCTAAAAAAAAAAGTGTCTTGTTTATCATTAGGGGCATATATATTACAAAATGTAATATCAGAGTCCGGAATCTGACCTCTCACAATTAAAAATCTACCTTCTTTATCATCAATTGTCTCCCTATGTACAAAGGGCAGAGAGGAATGTATGAGTATGGACCCCCCCCCCCATTTTTTTGCGTCTGATGTGGAGTGGAAATGATGTTGAAAATCTTTAGACCAATATTTAGGTATCTGAGATTTTAGAAAGTGTGTTTCTTGGAGGGAGATTACATTTGCCTGCAGGGATTTATACTGTGTCATTGCTGTCCTACGTTTGATATCTGAGTTCAGCCCCCTAAAATTATGGGATACTAAGTTAATGGTCCATGAATCCATCTGTTATGATGTATGTGTGGTCTCTAACACAGCCATTGCTCTTTGAATAAGCAATGAAATAGGGATCTGAAACTATATTACATGTATTCAGGTGTAAACATATCAGATAGCCATCTATATTACCAGTTACCTTGGGTCTCCTCCTTAGTAGTCTTGACACTTTGTAAAGTTCTGGGTGAACATAACAAACACATGACCAATTGAACTTAATAACTGTATAGTATGAGCAATCCCATACTGAACTGATAACATTAACTAGAAAACAAAAAATATAAGAATAAAACATGAAAACAATAATGTGTAAATTATACACAACATCTAATAACATTAAGTAATTACACATCAGGGTGGGTGTGCATTGTAAAGCTAGATGTGTTGTTAAGAACAGTCTTATTATGATAAAGTTCAGATTAATTTTAGGTTACCTCTTAATTAAAGGATTACTTTCTGTTATAATTTTTAAGCTAAACAACTAACATATTAACGTTAATAAACATTAATTAAAACCTACTGACCTATAAAAGTTCTAAAAGTTATATCTTTTATTCGCCGATGATGTCACGTAATCCTGCCCACTATTTTCAGCACTGAGTGTTCAAAATACTTAAACCAATAACTTTGTGTTTAAAGCGCCATTTTGAAACTAAATTTGCAGACAAGATTTCTGATATATGGTAGAGATATGTTAATGAAATGCTATTGATAAAAAGCATATTTGGGGTAGTTAGTTAGTAACAGGCATAGAAAATATTTACTTACAGTGGCCCTTTAACTGGCAACCTTGAGGGCAAGCTTAGTTGGTACAAAGCGTGCTTGCTACAACCTCTGAAATTAATGGCCACAAAAAAGGGAAGAGAATGATAGATTCCACCCTGGTTCTTTCCCTTATTAACCAAAATGTGCTGGGTCAAGTCCAGCATATGTGTGCGAAAGCATACTCGTCTGCTAACTGTCTTTAGCATTTGGAGTCCGTTCGTGTGAGGGTCCTCCGGAACTGTTGTAGCTCAGTTCCATTTTTTCCTTGGCAAAGTTCCCAATATGATATTGTAAAGTTGGTAGGACTTCAGGTTTTCTGATTTTTCTTTGCTACTTTAGACCATCTGTCCATTGGGTGCTGGGAGGGTTGGTGCATTTTTTTATTTTCCTGGGGCGAGGGTGGTAGGTCTGGGCAGCTGAGTTTGAAGTATTTCCATATTTATGGTATCTCCGCCGGATCTTTAATTGACGTGGACCTCCCCTCATGCTGAATGTTGAGGGAAAATGGGAATCCCCATCTATAGGGTATCTGATTTTTACGCAGAAGCTGTGTAAGAGGGCGCAGGGTACTGCGTCGTTGTAGTGTCCTGAGACATAAGTCCTGGAAGAACTGGATAATTGAGCCTTTAAATTTAAAAGTAGGATTCTTCCTTGCTGCTGTCATTAGCTCTTCTTTTTCTCGGAAACGCAGCATCTTTATTATTATATCTCTCGGAGGGTCCCCTTTTTTGGGTTTTGCCCGTAAGGCTCTATGCGCCCTCTCCATTTCAAATTTACTGTCTTCTTTGTTATCTGTGATAGCTTGAATCAGTTGCAGAAGGAAATCGGGTAGTTCCGATGGTGTTACTGATTCAGGAATTCCCTTTAATCTCAGATTGCACTGGCGGCTTCTGTTCTCTAGCTCCTCCATCTTGTCATGAATTTTGTCTATGTCTTGTTGTTGGGAGGATTTATTTTGGGATAGCGTACTTATTTCTTCCCTTGTTGTCTCTTCTTTTTCTTCAAGCGAATCAACTCTGGTTCCTAGGTCTAGGATATCCTGTTTAATTTCTGCTAGACTAGTGGTAACCGTAGTCTGCAAAGTATCCATCTTTTCCCACATTTTGTCAAATATCATGTTGATATCCTGTTTAGACACAAGATTTTTAATATCTGCCTTTGTTGCTGGAATCAGATCCATATTAGCAGTTTGGGAGTCTGTATCAGAATCCATGTCTTCCTCAAATGGTGGAGTTTCTGTCTCCAGACCTTATCTCCTTTAGATGACTTGAAAAAGGGGTGTTGTGTCTTGATTTTACACCAGAACCTGCTTTATTCTGTTTACTGACAGACATATTTGTCTCCTGCACCAACAGATATATTTTATGTAAAACAGAAAGGCCTCTGTCGCTGCTTGTATTCAAACACAACAACCCAGGTCAATAATGCCAAGTATAGTATCCTCAAAGTCCCACCATCATTGCCCTTTTATTTCACTTGTGAAATTAATGTCCAGCTCCATAGAGCAACAAACACATATCAACATATGAGCCCCAGATAGTTATAGGAGTTATGATGAGCACCTCTGTCCCAGCTATGGATATATAGTGTCCTGTGAGCCCTCAGTACCTACATTTCACAAACTTTGCCCCTCAGTTAGAGCATTTTAACATTATACTATTGTCCAGCACTTCCCCTGTGTAGAGGATTAACTTTCATTTGCTTAATGGTTGCTCTTCATTTTGGGGCGTTTTTATATTATTAGCTGCGTAGTTGCATTTTCCCTGCTATGTAACAAACGCCAGGGCTTTATGATTTTCTTAAGTCCCCCTTCTAATCATCTGTTCGATAAAGTTCTCTTGAGGGGATTTTAATGTCTCTGCTCATTATGAACCTGCTACTGCTCACTTTCCCAGGCGTGACAGTTAATATGCCAAATATGATATCGGGTCTGTGTAAGAATGGCGGCCCGCTATGCTATTCAGCGTCTCCGCCTCTCACCCTCACTGTACGGTACATAGTTTGCCGCAGATGGCCACTTTAAGTCGCTTACCAGAGCCAGGTTGAATTGCACTGCGATGCCAAAGGAATCTCTTCTCAGCCTCTGTTTACATGTCTCTGTAGTCGTCCGTAACAGGTTACCGCCTCAATGGCGGACTCGGTGCGTGGGTGCTTGTTATTGCTCGCCTGCTGTTTAAAATCACTCCAGTACCATTCGCCTTGGCTCCGCTTTGTCCCTCAAGGATCAGGGAGATTATCTCCTATATTTTAGCCAGTTGAGTTCATTATCTCCACATTTATAGCACTTTATCTGCCCCCAATGCACAGAGCTCAGTGATCAAGCGGCCATCACTGTGCTCCTCAACTTTGTATTTATTTTAACTAGGTACAATAGCTATTAAATAGCTATTAACTATTTAATAGCTACCTAGTTAAAATAATTACAAATTACCTGTAAAATAAATCCTAACCTAAGTTACAAATACACCTAACACTACACTATCAATAAATTAATTAAATAAATTAACTACAATTATCTAAACTAAAAACTAAAACTAAACTAAACTAAAAAAATATTACAAGAATTTTAATCTAATTAAACCTAATCTAAGCCCCCTAATAAAATAAAAAGCCCCCCAAAATAATAAAATTCCCTACCCTAAACTAAATTACAAAGTAATCAGCTCTTTTACCAGCCCTTAAAAGGGCTTTTTGCGGGGCATTGCCCCATAGTAATCAGCTCTTTTACCTGTAAAATAATACAACCCCCCCAACTTTACAACCTACCATGCACACACCCCTACTCTAAAACCCACCTGATCCCCCCTTAAAAAAACCACTACCCCATTGAAGATCATCCTACCTTGAGCCGTCTTCAGCCAGCCGCCACCGATGGGACAGAAGAGGACATCCGGACCGGCAGAAGTCTTCATCCTATCCGGGCAGATGAGGACATCCGGACCGGCAGACATCTTCATCCAGACGGCATCTTCTATCTTCATCCTTCCGGAGCGGAGCCATCTTCTATCCAGCCAACGCGGAGCCATCCTCTTCTTCCGATGGACTAACGACGAATGAAGGTTCCTTTAAATTACATCATCCAATATGGTGTCCCTCGAATTCCGATTGGATGATAGGATTCTATCAGCCAATCGGAATTAAGGTAGGAAAAAACTGATTGGTTGATTTAATCAGCCAATCGGATTGAAGTTCAATCTGATTGGCTGACTGGATGAGCCAATAAAATTGACCTCGCATTCTATTGGCTGATCCAATCAGCCAATCGATTGAACTTCAATTCGATTGGCTGATTAAATCAACCAATCAGATTTTTCCTACCCTAATTCCAATTGGCTGATAGAATCCTATCAGCCAATCGGAATTTGAGGGACGCCATCTTGGATGACGTCATTTAAAGGAACCTTCATTTGTCGTTAGTCCGTCGGAAGAAGAGGATGGCTCCGCGTCGGCTGAATAGAAGATGACTCTGCTCCGGAAGGATAAAGATAGAAGATGCCGCCTGGATGAAGATGTCTGCCGGTCTGGATGTCCTCTTCTGCCCGGATAGGATGAAGACTTCTGCCAGTCCGGATGTTCTCTTCTGTCCCATCGGTGGCCAGCTGGCTGAAGACGGCTCAAGGTAGGGTGATCTTCAATGGGGTAGTGTTAGGTTTTTTTAAGGGGGGATCGGGTGGGTTTTAGAGTAGGGGTTTGTGGGTGGTGGGTTGTAATGTTGGAGGGGATTGTATTTTTTTTACAGGTAAAAGAGCTGATTACTTTGAGGCAATGCCCCGCAAAAGCCCTTTTAAGGGCTGGTAAAAGAGCTGATTACTTTGTAATTTAGTTTAGGGTAGGGAATTTTATTATTTTGGGGGGCTTTTTTTATTAGGGGCTTAGATTAGGTGTAATAAGTTTAAAATTCTTGTAATTTTTATTTTTTGTAATTTAGTGTTTGTTTGTTTTTTTGTATTATAGTTTAGTTTATTTAATTGTATTTTAGTTTAGCTAATTGTAGTTAATTTATTTAATTAATTTAATGATAGTGTAGTGTTAGGTGTATTTGTAACTTAGGTTAGGATTTATTTTACAGGTAATTTTGTAATTATTTTAACTAGGTAGCTATTAAATAGTTAAAAACTATTTAATAGCTATTGTACCTAGTTAAAATAAATACAAAGTTGCCTGTAAAATAAATATAAATCCTAAAATAGCTACAATGTAACTATTAGTTATATTGTAGCTATATTAGGGTTTATTTGATAGGTAAGTATTTAGTTTTAAATAGGATTCATTTATTTAATTATAGTATTTTTAGTTTGTTTTATTTAAATTATATTTAACTTAGGGGGGTGTTAGGGTTAGGGTTAGAATTAGGTTTAGGGGTTAATAACTTTATTATAGTAGCGGCAACATTGGGGGCGGGAGATTAGGGGTTAATAATTGTAGGTAGGTGGCGGCGATGTTAGGGAGGGCAGATTAGGGGTTAATAAAATTTATTATAGTGTTTGCGAGGCGGGAGTGCGGCAGTTTAGGGGTTAATACATTTATTAAAGTGGCAGCGATGTCTGGTCGGCAGATTAGGGGTTAATAAGTGTAGTTAGGTTGCAGCGACATTGGGGGGGCAGATTAGGGGTTAATAAATATAATGTAGGTGTCGGCAATGTTAGGGACAGCAGATTATGGGTTCATAGCTATAAGGTAGGTGTCGGCGGTGTCCGGTCGGCAGATTAGGGGTTAAATAATTTTATTATAGGGTTTGCGATATGGGGGGGCCTCGGTTTAGGGGTTCATAGTTAGTTTATGGGTGTTAGTGTACTTTGTAGGACTGTAGTTAAGAGCTTTATGTTCCGGCGTTAGCACATAAAACTCTTAACTACTGACTTTTTTATGTGGTAGGAGTCTTGGAGGTAGAGGCTGTACCACTCACTTTCTCCAAGACTCGTAATACCAGTGTTAGGCAAATCCCATTAAAAAGATAGGATACGCAATTGACGTAAGGGGATTTGCGGTAGCCTCAAGTCACGGAAAAAAAGTGAGCGGTACACCTGTACCTGCCAAACTCTAAATACCAGCGGGCGTTAAAAAGCAGTTAGGACCCCTTAACGCTGCATTTTAAGACTAACACTAAAACTCTAAATCTAGGTGTATGTTTTTTTCCCAAACATGAAACTGAATAGTCTGCAAAAGGAAATATACATAAACCTGACTCATGGCAAATATAAGAACAATACATATATTTAGAACTTTATATTAATACATATAGTGCCAAACCATAGCTGAGAGTGTCTTAAGTAATGAAAACATACTTACCAAAATACACACATCCACATATAGCAGATAGCCAAACCGGTACTGAAACAGTTATCAGTAGAGGTAATGGAATATGAGAGTATATTGTCAGTCTGAATAAGGGAGGTAGGAGATGAATCTATGCATTCAATAGGTGATACTCCCTTCACATCCATCTGACATTCACTGTGCTCTGAGAGGAATCGGCTTAAAAATGCTGAGAAGCGCATATCAACGTAGAAATCTATCTTAAACTTACTTCACCACCTCCATAGGAGGCAAAGTTTGTAAAACTGAATTGTGGGTGTGGTGAGGGGTGTATTTATAGGCATTTTGAGGTTTGGGAAACTTTGCCCCTGCATACGTCACTAGCTCATGGACTCTTGCCAATTACATGAAAGAAAAAATGGTTATGTAAAAATACATCAAAATTTAAGGGAATAATCTATAATATTTCTCCACTCTCAACCCCCAGCTTTTGTAATGCTAATGTGTGTATTATGCTAGACAATCACTTACTTATCCAGTACAAAATATTCAGAACAAACTTTTTTTTCTCTAAAGCACTGCTTTACATGAAATATCCTATATTAAGGAAATATTAGCAGAACACTTAATATACCCTCTTCTTATGCTTGATAGTGCTACAATTTCCTTACAATCCCAATTATCCGTTTGTATGACATGTAATAGTCAGACTAAAACCAGCATAGAGAATTTTAACCAACAGTGCGTAGATTTTAACTTCTTTACATCTTGTTACTTCTTCCCATACAAATACCTATGCAAGACAGCAGGTTTCAATTTGGATCTATAATTACATAAACCTTTTTATACTATTCAAGACTATTCCTCTCTATACACATTTGACTTACTGAATAAAATGTCTTACTATAATTCAAATTGCAACTCTTACATAGATTATACCTTAAATGCTCTAAAAAAAAAAAAAAAAAAAAAAAGCTTATTAGTCGTTACAAAAAATCACACTGTTAGTCAGAAGGGAAAAAATCTTTTTTACAATCCTTAAAGGGACATGAAACCCAAAAATGTTCTTTCATGATTCTGATAGAGAATACAATTTTAAACAACTTTCCAATTTACTTCTAGTATTTAATTTGCTTTCTTCTCTTGTTATCCTTTGCTGAATGGTTTATCTAGGCAAGTTCAAGAGCAGCAGAGAACCTAAATTCTAGCTGTTGATTGGTGGATGCATTTTTATACTGATTGTCATTGGTTCACACATGTGTTCAGTTAGAAACCATTAGTTCACTGCTGCTCCTTCAACAAATGATACCAAGAGAATGAAACAAATTAGATAATAGAAGTACATTAGAAAGTTGTTTAAATTGTGTTCTCTATCTGAATCATGAAAGAAAAAAATTGGGTTTCATTTCCCTTTAAGCATCCAACTGTTATAAAGCCTCCCCCCCCTGGATTTTTCCTGTTCTTTATTGAGGGGTAAGAAATATTCCCACTATTGCTCCAGTCCTTGAGGAGTTTGACTTCTGGCTTTCTAAATTTTTACAGCAGAAGTGTTTATTAGCTTAGCACTGGCACCTCTTTATACCACTTCATGTTACAGTACTCTGTTCTTATGAGTATTATATGGGAATTACTATCATTATTGCCTTCCTCCAATTTTAAAATACAATCTAACCAAGACATGTGTGATAAAAAGGGCCTCTCTGTAATAAGGTGTAATAGACACTTCGCTCTGACAAAATTCTTTCCTCAGTCAGGAACCTTTTTAGTTACAAATCCAGCAAACTTCTTAGAATTACCCACACTTACACTTCTCACCAGAGCAAACAAATCCAGTAAAATACACCTTTGTTCTTTTTACTCCATTGATAACTGTGGGCTCTTCTCCTGTATATTAATTCTTAAGGTGCCGTACTGCACAGTTAGAAGGTTTTATCTAACACTCCCGCTTTTGGCCCATACTGCTTTTTCCTTTCACTTCAGGCAAATTACCCCCTTTTAAGCATAATAATAACACACTCCCCTTTTGCTGGCAATGATTACAAACTTATTTCAGCGTTTTGGCTTAAAATTAGCTTTTTTAGCGCCACAGAAATAATTAAAAAGATAGAATGTCCCACAACAGACACACGTTTTAAAACCAGCTTGAAACCAACGCAATCAGCTTGTGGGTGATAGTGATGTCGCAAACTTAAAAATTTCGGTTCGTGGACGGCGGACTCAAACTTCCGCTATTGTTCGTGAACCGGAGAACCGTGCAAACCGGCATTGACTTCAATAGGCAGGCAAACTTTAAAACCCACAAGGACTCTTTCTGGCCACAATAGTGATGGAAAAGTTGTTTCAAGGGTACTAACACCTGGACTGTGGCATGCTGGAGGGGTATCCATGTCAAAACTCCCATGGAAAATTACATAGTTGATGCAGAGTCTGCTTTTAACCCATAAAGGGCCTAAATCACGTAACATTAATAAATTGTTTGCAATAACGTGCTTTAAAACATCAGTTATGATGTCGTATCGATCAGGTAGTGTAAGGGTTACACACGCTTCACAGTGACAGACCAAACTCCAAGTGAAACGCACAGCAAACAACCGCAAACAGTCCCTTTGCACAACCACGAGATAGATAGATTTGATAGATAGATACATAGATTACATAGCTCAATCGATGCAATATACATATGATTGATACAAATTACATAGATCAATAGATGCAATATACATTTGATAGATACGAATTACATAGATCAATAGATGCAATATCCATTTGATAGATACGAATGTTATCGATCCAAAGATGCAATATACATTTGATAGATACGAATTACATCAATCAAAAGATGAAATATACATTCTATAGATATGAATTACATCGATCAATAGATGCAATATACATTTGATAGATACGTTTGATAGTTAGATAGATTTGATAGATAAATAGATTTGAAAGATATATAATTTCCCTGACAGAGTATAACAATAAGACATGCGGTCTGGGACCCGTGGTGTGTTAAGTAGTACTATGCTTAGCAGTTTACTACTACCTGCTATTCCCCCTATCGGGGGAGGTCTATATGGCCTGCATTTTTGGAACAGGGAGATGGAAGAAGATGATTGGTCTGTCCTCCTACTTCAAATTTGTCAAAAACACAAGTGGCTGTCTCAAAACAGTCCGGACACGAGATAGATAGATAGATAGATAGATAGATAGATAGATAGATAGATAGATAAGATAGTTAGATATACATAGATTGATAGTTAGATAGAATCGATAAAAGATAAATAGATAGATTTGTTAGATATATAATTTTATTTATTTATTTATTTATAAAATATTTTACCAGGAAGGATACATTGAGATTTCTCTCGTTTTCAAGTATGTCCTGGGATCACAAAACATTGCATTGATACAATAGGGTACAATAAAATACAAAAACAATAATAAAAATACACATTATATGCAAACATTTAACATAGAGCAGGTATGAAATATTTAACCTTGACAGGAGCATTCTGTTTTGAGATATGTATAGAGGGATCTCTTAAAGGATTTTAGGCTTGGGGAAGTTTTTAAAGTGTGAGGGAGGTCATTCCATAATTGTGGCGCTCTGTAGGAAAAGGAGGATCGAGCTGCTTTTTTTTTTGTATTGAGGCAAGCTAAATAATGTGCTGTTATTGGATCGGAGGTTATAGGAGGTGGGAATAGCAGGGGAGAGCATTCTGCTCAGGTAGGGTGGGAGCTTCCCAGAAAGGCTCTTAAAGACAAGGCAGGAAAGATGGAGGGTGCGTCTGGATTCCAGCGACAGCCAGTTTAGTTCTTTTAGCATGTCACAATGGTGGGTCCTGTAGTTACATTGTAGCACAAAGCGGCAGAACGAGTTATATAACGTATTTAGTTTATTAAGGTGAGTTTGCGGAGCAGGTGCATATACTATGTCCCCATAATCCAAGATAGGCATCAGCATTTGCTGTACAATCTTTTCCTTTACTGTAGGGCTGAGGCAAGATTTGTTTCTGTACAGGGCACCTAGTTTTGGATAAAGTTTAGAGGCAATTTTTTCAATGTGGAGTCCAAAAGATAGATTGGGGTCTAACAACATACCTAAGTATTTAAAAGAGTGGACTGCGGTCAGCGTGCAATTCGATTTTGTTTTGATGCAAAGATGGGAATTTTGTAATTTATGTATTTTAGGTCCCGTTCCAAAGATCATTGTGACCGTTTTGTCAGTGTTTAGGAAGAGTTTGTTTTTTGAGATCCACTTTTCTACCTCTGTGAACTGGTCTTGGAGCACTGTTTCAAGCTGCAGCAGATCAGATTTGTTTGCATAGATTACCGTGTCGTCTGCGTACATGTGTACAGTTGAGGATTTGCAGACATTAGGCAAATCATTTATAAATAATGTGAATAGTAGGGGGCCGAGAATGGAACCTTGGGGAACACCACACGTGACTGGGAGAGGGAGGGAGTCACTGTTAGAGACAGAGACATATTGTGATCGATCCGATACATATGATTTAAACCAGGTTAATGGGTGATCAGCAATACCAGAGTTTTTTAGTTTGAGAAGTAGTAGGTCATGGTCCACTGTGTCAAAAGCCTTTGCAAAATCAAGGAAAATAGCTCCAGTTAGGTCTCCTTGTTCCATGGCAGTTTGGATGTCGTTGCAAACTTTTAGGAGGGCAGTTGTAGTGGAGTGATTTGGTCTGAAACCTGATTGATCAGGGGTCAGATAGTTAGAAAGTTGATAATACTCGCATAATTAATCGATAAGTGAGTGTAAGATATTAATATTAGTGATATAATGTATTTCCACTAAGCAACTAAGCTGTATCAATAAAATCTTAAAAAATTGATAATAAATAGATACAATAGAAAATACAAAAAGCAGGTTGCGCCTATTTAATTTAACCTGGGCCCCAAGTTACAAAAATTGTCTGAAAGTGGAAATTACAAATCTAAACTATTATTGTGATGGTGAATTTTAATAAAAGAGATACAAAAGATAAAAAATGGATTTAGTTAAAATTATAATTTATTAAATGTGTAAAATATTTGCTATTGAATAAATAATACTTAATAATGATTCTTTAGTACATTTTATGTGACAAATCTCAATTCTTACAAAGAATAGTTTATATTATAACAATATTAAAAGGATAAAAGAGACAGATAATATAAGATTATAAATTAGAAACTTATGCAATATAAAATATATTTTAAATGAATTGAACACATTGCATCAGTAACCTAAGGGAACCATTCGAGCAATATCTCCAATAAATAAAAAACATATATATATATAAATGTAAGTGTATGTATGTTCTAATTAGAATTTAAATCTTATCTGAATTGTGTATCTGGTGTATGTTATAGAACAGTGTAGATAGTTTTTATACTTGTTAAACTTTATGGCAAGATGAGGCAAAAAGTTCCTTTTCCAATGTTATTATAATAGTATCCAAATTGGGAAAGAAGTATGCTAAGTTTCTGTTGTTATATTCTGCTAATACCGGTAAAAGCTTTCTTTGTAGTATTACCCTATATTTTGGGTGAGATCCAAGTTGGAAAAAGTCTTACTGTTTTTTATACGAAGCAGGGACGTAACCTCTGTTATCCGGTGATTATTTTCAAACTCCCGCTATCATTTTTGGCAGCGTCTCAAATCACGCTGGCGGAAGTATCTGTCTCAAACCAGGATGGTCCGTCTACAGTAGTCTTCCGTCACTTTTTTGTTCACAGTGACTCGGTATCCTCGAAAACGGATATCCCCAGACTTCAGTTTCCTGCAGTTTTGGAAAAGGGTTAAACGCTACGCGTTTCAGCTGCCACTGCAGCCTTTCTCAAGCGATAATTGTTATAATATAAACTATTCTTTGTAAGAATTGAGATTTGTCACATAAAATGTACTAAAGAATCATTATTAAGTATTATTTATTCAATAGCAAATATTTTACACATTTAATAAATTATAATTTTAACTAAATCCATTTTTTATCTTTTTTATCTCTTTTATTAAAATTCACCATCACAAT
The DNA here is from genome assembly GCF_027579735.1 of Bombina bombina. Taxonomy (NCBI): domain Eukaryota; kingdom Metazoa; phylum Chordata; class Amphibia; order Anura; family Bombinatoridae; genus Bombina; species Bombina bombina. The sequence goes on along the minus strand of NC_069501.1, from coordinate 871,500,440 downwards.
AATAGTTTAGATTTGTAATTTCCACTTTCAGACAATTTTTTTAACTTGGGGCCCAGGTTAAATTAAATAGATATATAATTACCCTGACAAAGTATAATAATTAAACATGCGGTCTGGGACCCATGGTAACTAGGTTGTATTAAGTAGTACTATTCTTAGCACTTTCATCCCTGTGACTCCTCCTATCGGGGGAGGTCTATATGGACTGCATGATTACCATGACAAAGTATAACAACAAGACACGCGGTCTGGGACCCATGGTAACTAGGTTGTGTTAAGTAAAACTTTTCTTAGCAGTTTAATCCCTCTTACTCCCCCTTACGGTGGAGGTCTATATGGCCTGCATGATTACCCTGACAAAATATAACAACAAAACATGCGGTTTGGGACCCATGGTAACTAGGTTGTGTTAAGTAGTACTATTCTTAGAACTTTAATCCCTGTTGCTCTGTAAGTCAGAAACACACAGGCCTGATAGAAAATGAAATTAGATTACACTAGCAAAATGATTAAAAAGTTTTTTTTAACTTTAAAATAATGTTAAGCAGATATGAGTGGTGGCTGGCTGCTGATAGGACAGCAATTAAGCACAGTATGCTGAGTAAGCCAGAAACACACAGGCCTGATAGAAAATGAAATTAGATTACACTAGCAAAATGATTTAAACGTTTTTTTGGAAAAATTTAAAATAATGTTAAGCAGATATGAGTCGTGGCTGCTAGGTAGGGCAGCAATTAACCACAATATGCTGTGTAAGTCAGAAACACACAGGCCTGATAGAAAATTAAATTAGATTACACTAGCAAAATAATTTAAAAGTTTTTATTTTAAATTTAAAATAATGTTAAGCAGATATGAGTGATGGCTGGCTGCTAGGTAGGGCAGCAATTAACCACAGTATGCTCTGTAAGTCAGAAACACAAAGGCCTGATAGAAAATAAAATTAGATTACACTAGCAAAATGATTTAAAGGTTTTTTTTTAATTTTAAAAAATGTTAAGCACATATGAGTTGTGGCTGCTAGCCTAGGTAGGGCAGCAATTAACCACAGTATGCTCTGTAAGTCAGAAACACACAGGCCTGATAGAAAATGAAATTAGATTACACTAGCAAAATGATTTAAAAGTTTTTTTTTTTAAATTTAAAATAATGTTAAGCAGATATGAGTGGTGGCTGGCACAGAGCAATGAACCACAGTATATGCTGTGTGAGCCTGAGAGACACAGGCCTGAAAATGAAAATAAATTACACTAGCAAAATTTCAAATTTTTGTTGGTTAAATTTAAACTAATGTTAAGCAGATATCAGTGGTGGCACTAATCACAGTATATGCTGTGAGCCTCACACACAGGCTGAAAGCCAGGCAAATGCAAATAAAAATGAAAAATGACTGAAGTTATAGCACTAAAAAGGGCTTTTTGGGGTGCTGTCCTTGCAGCTGAGATGAGATGAGTCCTTCAGGGCTGTAGTGGACAGTAAATACACTAGCCTAGCTATCTATTTCCCTATTATGTCAGCAGCAGCAACACTAAAAGCTCCTCTCACTAAAAAAGCAAGATCGTAATGAGTCTAAAATGGCTGCTGCCAAGGAGCTGGGAGGGTCTGTGAGGAAGTGTCTGCTGCTGATTGGCTCAAATGTGTCAGAAGGCTGTGACATACAGGGTCAAAGTTTCCTCAATGATGACACATAGGGGGCGGATCGAACATAGCATATGTTCGCCCGCAGAGGCGAACACGAACAAGCTATGTTTGCAGGGAACCGTTCGCGGGCAAACAGTTTGGGACATCACTAGTGGGTGATACTTGCGGTTTCCTTTTGCTATGGCTCTCACTTCAGGGCATGCTCCTGATCACTTCACCATCACCTTCCACAACCCTGCTCCACTCGCAACACCTCACGTTTGTTACAGGATTCCGTCATCAGCAGGAAGGCACATCGGCATTATGAAGATTTTGTCTGGTCTCACTGGGTTCTCTGTTGTGTTGTGTCTACACTGACATACTACCACAATTCAAGTGTGAGCTTGTAGCGATGGTAACCCTGCTGTATTCCCTGGAGTTGGCATGCAAGTCAGCATTGTGGTCACAATGTGCGGCTGCGGTTGGTGCTACCAGCCTTTATTTAGTGCTTGTGACTTCTGTCTGATGCTGTACTGGAGTCTCTCCCCAATAGGGTTGTCAGCATACAGGAGAAAAGGTGCAGTTTCCCAGCTCCTCTCACTAGAGCTGTAGAGCATGCATTCTTCCCTCATGCTCCTCCTACCGGAAGCTAGTCATATAATGATGTGTTTACCGTGCGTGTAAGTTCCGCAGTTTTACGTTCTCTGCTGTAGTTTTTTTCTAATGAAGCTGCTGCTGTAGTTTCATCTGCAGATGCTAGAGCTCGTCCAAGGGAAGCAGATGGTGGAGCTCATCCAAGGGAAGCAGATGGTGGAGCTTGTCCAATGGAAGCAGATGGTGGAGCTTTCCCAGATGATTCAAATTCCCAGTGTTGACAAGTGCGTGACCACTCAGCCTCTTCAATAGTCACATCCTGTGACAGTGTCCTTGGGTAATTTACATGACTGACTAAGACTGTGATTGTGTTTAGGGGGGAATAGCTGGACCCTTCATGCCCATGTTGACTCCCCCTCAAATCCAAAGGGAGGATATTGCTCTGGCCATAAATGTTGCTACGGGTCATATGGCAATGTTGGTGGCATCACTTCCGGGTCCTGCATTGAAGCCAGCCAACCATGCTCATGTCTGGGAGCCCACTGTTCCTGTGGTGGCCTGAAGACTAGTGGTGGTGGTGGTGGCATGGCGGGAGGCCCTGACGGATGCACAGAGGGTGCTGTTTGTATCCTTGTCACAGGAGGTTCTGTGGAGGAGTTAACGGATGAGAGGGGTAGTACTGTCACATATATGTCCATGTGGGCATACAATTTACATTGATACATGCTAGGGCCTATACTGATTCACATGTCTCTAGTACATGCATGTGCACATTGTGAGTTGGTCTATGAGTGATTTAAATGGGATCAGTATACAGGGATTTGTATCATACAATAGTTATGTGTACATGTCAATTATTAAATAATGTGATCTTTAAGTGACACTATAGTCACACAATTTACTTTAGCTTGATCTAGGCACAGAGCCTGCTTTATTAAGCTAAATGTATTGAGATGGCTATAATGTCCATTTAAGGAAAACTCTACATGTGGTTTGTGGCCTGTGTTACTCTGAGACATGTTAGCATTGCAGTATTCCAGCTCACATCATGAATTGTATTGCATTATTTAGCAGTAATGTCAAGTAAAATTGTAGATGTTTTTGTTAGTACTCCAAATACCATGCTCATCATGTACATGAATGTGTGATATTGAAGGGTGTTGTATTGCAATTACATATAATACAAGTGTGTGGAACGTTACTTACCAGCATGCTGCTCAGTGGTTACAACCCCTGAGTCACAAGCCCCTGGAAGTCCACAGACTGCTGTGTTACTCAGGGACCTGCAGATCATATCCTGCCAGGTTTTATTCCACTGGCAGGGCTGGCCCACCAAATAAAGAAGTCACCGTGATAAACAAAATCACTGGGGTTCTATAGGAGGCGCTAACAGCAATGAATGAATATATTATATATATATATATATATATATATATATATATATATATATATATATATATATATATATATATATATATCAAATGATAAAAAGACAATATATATATATATATATATATATATATATATATGTTAATGTATATGCACAATATATATTAATCTCTAAAATTGTAATAATAAAATTATAATTAAAAGAAATAAACAAAGCAATATACTGAACTAGCCAGATGTAAAAAGTCCAACAGGTGTCCTCAGACATCCAAAAACTTGATAGGCCGCTTGTATACAAGCCTGAGGAAACGGGGTTTTCCCCGAAAAACGCGTTGCTATTATTATGTATCTTGTTAGGAGATTGGTATTCACACACCCAGCTGTAAATTGTTATACCTTTGGTATTTTTATTTTTTATAATAAAATACTGATTTTTAACTTTTACACAAGTCTGGCATTGGTGTGATAGACTCCATATCAGTAACCCAAGGGCAGTTTAGCCCTTCTTCCTATTCCATCTGCAGCTCCAGTCGGAGGGAATCATTGCCATTGGGAACATTAGCCTGAGGTTCAGAAGGCAGAGGTCTCCATCGCTGATCGAATTCGGTGGGGATCTTCCACACAGCTAGCTGGTTTGCTGTTGAACACCAGCCCGCCCCTATTGGCATAATAGAGTGCCGCTACTTTTGTGAGTACCCTTATTCTGCTCCTTTTTGGATTTATTTGTCTCTATTGATCTACACATGTGGTGCCTCTGTTTTTGTTTTTGTCTTATCATCATAGAAGGGCTGGCCCACCACCTGTTCCCTTCTGGTGGACTGCTTTCTGTCCCAACTTCTACTTGACCAGCCTCTTGCAGTCATTCCACCTCTTTTTAAGGCCCTTTACAGTTCTCCTCTGCTGCGCCACACTGTTGACAGCATCCTCTACCTCCAGCCATGCAGTCTTTCTTTTCCTGACACTTCCTTTGCCCTTCTCCTGGCTGAATAGGTCACCATAGTTGTCCATGATGGCCTGGACTAGGGCAACATTTTCCTCAAAGAAGAAGTTAGACATCTCAGCCTCTCCCCATCCATGGTCAATTGGCTTCCGTCCTGAGATGTCCCTGGCAGTGTATGTTCCTCCCTGCATCTGTCCCCATGTGCACCCTCTGTCCCTCTCCTTGATGTGCCTAGTCTCTGGGGAATCTCTCCTCTCATCATCTCTTCCCACTCCACTTACTCTCTGTGAGGGTGCCCACTGATCCTCCTGTTCAGCAGCAGGAAAGAGGACATATGACATCCTTTTGAACAATAGATTACATTTAAAGCATTGATTTTAGAAACCCAGAGATAATTTGTTGCAACTGGGAAATCTAAAAAAACATTGATTAGACACCCAGTACACATATTTATCCTTAGGCCTTTTTATAAGAGGGTCCCGGAGCCTCAACAAAAACAGCAGCAGGAAAGAGGACATATAGCATCCTTTTGAACAATAGATTACATTTAAGGCATTGATTTTAGAAACCCAGAGATAATTTGTTGCAACCGGGAAATCTAAAAAAACATTGATTAGACACCCAGTACACTTATTTATCCTTAGGCCTTTTTAGCAGAGGCTCCAGGACCCTCAACAAAACCAGCAGCAGGAAAGAGGACATATGGCATCCTTTTGAAAAATAGATTACAGGAAAGGCATTGATTTTAGAAACACAGAGATAATTTGTTGCAACCGGTAATTTTAATCAAACAAATGATTCGATGGACACCCAGTACACTTCTTTCTCCTTAGGCCTTTTTATAAGAGGGTCCAGGACCCTCAAACAAAAGACCAGCAGGAAAGAGGACATATGGCATCCTTTTGAACAATAGAGTACAGGTACAACATTGATTTTACAAACCCAGAGATAATTTTTGGCTAATGGTAAATAGAAAAAACATTGAGTGGACACCCATTATACTTCTTTCTCCTTAGGCCTTTTTATAAGAGGGTCCAGGACCCTCAAACAAAACACCAGCAGGAAAGAGGACATATGGCATCCTTTTGAACAATAGAGTACAGGTACAGCATTGATTTTACAAACCCAGAGATAATTTTGGTCAAATGGGAAATAGAAAAATACATTGAGTGGACACCCAGTACACTTCTTTCTCCTTAGGCCTTTTTATAAGAGGGTCCAGGACCCTCAAAAAAAAAAAAACACCAGCAGGAAAGAAAACATATGGCATCCTTTTGAATAATAGAGTACAGGTATAGCATTGATTTTACAAACCCAGAGATAATTTTGGGCAAATGGGAAATAGAAAAAAACATTGAGTGGACACCCAGTACACTTCTTTCTCCTTAGGCCTTTTTATAAGAGGGTCCAGGACCCTCAAACAAAACACCAGCAGGAAAGAGAACATATGGCATCCTTTTGAACAACAGAGTACTGGTACGGCATTGATTTTAGAAACCAAGAGATAATTGTCTGGAAACGTGAAATTGCCCATAAAACCATGCTTGGACACCCACTCCAGGTCGTTCTCCTTCAGCCTTTTTATAAGAGGGTCCAGCACCCTCAACAGAAACAACTGCAGGAAACACCACCACATATGCCATCCTTTTGCACAAGCAAGTACAGGTATGGCATCCATTTTAGAAACCCAGAGATAATTGAGAGGAACGGGGAACATTTTTCTAAAAATTTGCTGGGGCACCCATTACAGGTCGTTCTCCTTCAGCCTTTTTACGCCATGGGCCATGACCCGCAACGGGCACAACAGCATGAAACACCACATATGCCACCCTTTTGCACAATAGAGTACAGTTATGGCATAGATGGAACACGGAGATAATTTAGAGCAACCAAGAGATGGATAAAGGTGCTCGGTCGGTCCTCCTCCTTCAAATTTGTGGCAATGTGCGTTCAATTTAATGGTCCACCAGATATGAGTGGTGGGCTAAGTTGTACTATTCGTAACAATTTAATCACTGTTATGTGCCTTATTTTTTTTTTATTTGAGTTTTGTACCCACAGAGCAGCAGCAGAGGCCAGAAAAATTAGGAATGTGCAAATGACTGAAAAATTTGGGTATTGTTGTAGCAACTGCTGTAGCAGCGGCTAGAAAAATTGCTGTTTGTAAAACATTTATAAAGTGCCCTAAAAGCTTGTGGCTTGAACACTAGTTGTTGGCAGATAAGTCAAGCAAGTCCTCCGGCTTTATAGCAAAAAAAAGGCCAGCCTGTGTAGCAGTTGTAGCCCAAGCCAGCTCATCTCATCATCAGGCCATTTTTATTCAAATGTATCACCCAATGTCAGTCCCTTTGGGATCCATCCCTCATTCATTTTTATAAAAGTGAGATAGTCAAGGCTTTTTTGACCTAGGCGACTTCTCTTCTCAGTGACAAAACCTCCTGCTGCACTGAAAGTCCTTTCGGACAGGACACTTGAAGCAGGGCAGGCCAGAAATTCCATTGCAAATTGGGATAGCTCAGGCCACAAGTCAAGCCTGCACACCCAGTAGTCAAGGGATCCATTGCTCCTGAGAGTGTCGAGATTCGCAGTTAAAGCTAGGTAGTCTGCTACCTGTCGGTTGAGTCTTTCTCTAAGGCTGGATCCCGAAAGGCTCTGATGATGCATGGGAGTTAAAAAGGTACGCATGTCCTCCATCAACAAGACATCAGGAAAGCGTCCTGTCCTTGCTGCCGTGGTCGTGGGAGGAGGAGGAGGAGGAGGATTCATCTCTTCTCCTATTACATTCCTGTGGTGCTGTGACATCACCCTTATACGCTGTGTAAAGCATAGTTTTTAATTTATTCTTAAAATGCTCCATCCTTTCCGACTTGCGGGAATTTGGTAACATTTCAGGCACTTTATGCTTATACCGGGGGTCGAGGAGCGTGGACACCCAGTACAGGTCGTTCTCCTTCAGCTTTTTTATACGAGGGTCCCTCAACAGGCACGACAGCATGAAAGAACCCATTTGAACAAGGTTGGATGCCGAGCTAATCATGTCCCCTTCCTCGTCCTAACTGATCTCACTGAGGGTATCTTCTTCCCCCCAGCCACGTAAAACACCACGGGTACCAGAGAGGTGACAACAACGAGCACCCTGGGATGCCTGTTGTGCTCTGTCTTCCTCCTCCTCCTCCTCAAAGCCACATTCCTCCTCTGACTCCTCTTCCTCACAATCCTCTTCCTGCGTTGCCGCAGGTCCAGCAAGCGATGCTGATAAGGCTGTTTGTGGGGGTGATGGACACCACAACTCTTCCTCTTCCTCTTCACGCTCATCTATGGCCTGATCCAGCACTCTTTGCAGGGCACGCTCCAGGAAGAAAACAAATGGTATGATGTCGCTGATGGTGCCTTCGGTGCGACTGACAAGGTTTGTCACCTACTCAAAAGGACGCATGAGCCTACAGGCATTGGGCATGAGCGTCCAGTAATTTGGCAAAAATATCCCCAGCTCCCCAGAGGCTGTCCTAGCACCCCGGTCATACAAATACTAATTAACAACTTTTTCTTGTTGGAGCACGCGGTCAAACATTAGGAGTGTTGAATTCCACCGTGTCGGGCTGTCGCAAATCAAGTGCCTCACTGGCAGGTTGTTTCGATGCTGGATATCGGACAAGTGCGCCATGGCCGTGTAGGAACGCCTGAAATGGCCACACACCTTCCGGGTCTGCTTCAGGACATCCTGTAAGCCTGGGTACTTATGGACAAATTGTTGTACAATAAGATTACACACATGTGCCATGCACGGCACATGTGTCAACTTGCCCAATTTCAATGCCGCCACCAAATTGCTTCCATTGTCAGAAACAACCTTGCCAATCTCCAGTTGGTGCGGAGTCAACCACTGATCCACCTGTGCATTCAGGGCGGTCAGGAGTGCTGGTGAGGTGTGACTCTCCCCTTTCAGGCAAGTCATCCCCAAGACGGCGTGACACTGCTGTACCCGGGATGTAGCATAGTACCTGGGGAGCTGGGGGGGTGCCATAGATGTGGAGCAAGATGCTCAAGTTGAAGAGGAAGAGCCGAGGAAGAGTTTATGCAAGAGGATGGAGTAGGAGGAGTAGAGGAGGTAGCGGCAGGCCTGCATGCAAGTCGTGGCGGTGTCACCAACTCTTCTGCAGAGCCACGCATTCCATGCTTGTCAGAGGTCAGCAGGTTTACCCAATGCGCAGTGTAGGTGATATACCTGCCCTGACCATGCTTTGCAGACCAGCTATCCGTGGTCATATGGACCCTTGCCCCAACGCTGTGTGCCAGACATGCCATAACTTCCTTTCTCACAACAGAGTACAGGTTTGGGATTGCCTTTTGTGAAAAGAAATTTCTGCCAGGTACCTTCCACTGCGGTGTCCCAATAGATACAAATTTTTTGAAAGCATCAGACTCCACCAGCTTGTATGGTAAAAGCTGGCGGGCTAAGAGTTCAGACAAGCCAGCTGTCAGACGCCGGGCAAGGGGGTGACTTTGAGAAATTGGTTTCTTACGCTCAAACATGTCCTTGACAGACAGCTGACTGTGGGCAGATGACCAGGAACTGCTATGTAAGAGAGACTGAGTGGAGGATGGTTGAGAGGGGGCAAGGAGGACAGCACTGGTTGACGTGGCTGAAGATGCTGGAGCAGGAGGAGGAGGGCAAATTTACCTTTGTGTGCTGCTTCTACTCATGTGTTCTTCCCATCGGCCTTTGTGATGGGAGACCATGTGCCTTCGCAAAGCAGTTGTACCTAGGTTGGCGTTGGACTTCCCACGACTCAGTTTCTTTTGGCACAGGTTGCAAATGGCATCGCTGTTGTCAGAGGCAGGCACACAAAAAAATGCCACACTGCTGAGCTCTGTGATGACGGGATTCTGGTGGTGGCAACAGCATGCGTTGATGGGCGTCGGCGTGCTGTCTGGCTGGCCCCGGGTGCCGATGCATGCTGTCTGACTGTGCCACTAGCTCCTTGAGATGACCTCCCCATGCTTCCAAATCGTCTCCTCCTCCTCTCTGTCTCCCCATCTGAACTTTCCCCCTTTTCTTCTTCTCTTCTAGCAGGCACCCACGTGACATCCACCGACACATCATCATCAACCGCTTCACTTGTATCTGACACATCAAGAAAGGAAGCAGCAGCTGGTACAACATCATCAGCATCACACCGTACCTCCATGTCGGTAATGCTGCCTGACTGAGACTGATCACTATTATCTACATCCTCTGTCAATGATGGTTGCGCATCACTCATTTCTTCCAACTGATGTGTCAATAACTCCTGTGACAGATCAAGTGAAGCGGCTGTGGTGCTAATGTTGGTGGTGGCGACAGGCGGGGGAGTGGCACTGGTCACTTGAGACCTGCCCAAAGCACAGCTGGACGTAGATGGTGCGTCAAGGTTAAGAGGACTAGCAGTGGAAGCTGAAGAAGATTGGGTGTCCTGTGTTAGCCTGTGTTAGCCATTCAACTAGGTCCTCTTCAGAACTTTTTGCATCCCCCCTGGCACCCGGCGTCTGAACAATGTGCATATTTTTAGGTTCTAAAGGAATCACAGCACCACGACCACGACCACGGAACCTGCGGGGTGGCATGAGACTGACAACAACAAAAAAGACAGATGTTTTAAAAATCAAAAATTGTTAATTTTTTAAAATATTAAAAGTACTGTGACAACAAATATGATTGTTGGCACTAGTTGGCAAATGGGCCTGTCTGGCACACACGCTGGGAGAAAGGAAACTGCAATTCGATGGCACTAGGAGACTGAAGAATCACAGTCAAAACAGTTATGATTAACAAAAATTCCAATCCTGTTACAATAAATATGATTGGTGGCACTAATTGGCTAGTTGGGGCTGGCACACAGTCAGGCAGGCAGGAGGAAAATGCTAGTAGACTGCAGATTGACAGTCAAAACAGTGATGATTGAAATATTTTGCAATACTGTTAAAAGAAATATGATTGCTGGCACTAATTGGATAGTTGGGCCTGGCACACAGGCTGGCAGTATTAAGAATACTGTGACAACAAATATGATTGGTGTAAATATTTTGTAAGTAGGCCTGGCACACAGGCTGGCAGGCAGGAGAAAAGTGCAATTCAATGGCACGAGCAAACTGAGGATTAAGAACAAGAATCAAAAATGTTTTAATTTTAATTAGTAACAATACTGTGACAACAATTATGATTGGTGTAAATAGTTGGCAAGACGGCCTGGCACACAGGCTGCAAGGCAGGAGGTAAATGCAATTCAAGGACACTAGGAGACTGAATACTGACAGTCAAAACAGTGATTATTGACAATTTTTGCAATACTGTTAAAAGAAATATGATTGCTGGAAATAATTGGCTAGGTGGGCCTGGCACACACACTGCAAGGCAGGAGGTAAATGCAATTCAAGGACACTAGGAGACTGAATACTGACAGTCAAAACAGTGATGATTGACAATTTTTGCAATGCTGTTAAAAGAAATATGATTGCTGGGAATAATTGGCTAGGTGGGCCTGGCACATAGGCTGCAAGGCAGGAGGAAAGTGCAATTCAATGGCACGAGCAAACTGAGGATTCAGAACAACTATTACCAAAATTTTTAATTTTTAATTATTAAGAATACTGTGACAACATATATGATTGGTGTAAATATTTTGAAAGTCGGCCTGGCACACAGGCTGGCAGGCAGGAGAAAAGTGCAATTCAATGGCACGAGCAAACTGAGGATTAAGAACAAGAATCAAACATTTTTTAATTTTAATTAGTAACAATACTGTGACAACAATTATGATTGGTGTAAATAGTTGGCAAGACGGCCTGGCACACAGGCTGTAAGGCCGGAGGTAAATGCAATTCAAGGACACTAGGAGACTGAATACTGACAGTCAAAACAGTGATGATTGACAATTTTTGCAATACTGTTAAAAGAAATATGATTGCTGGGAATAATTGGCTAGGTGGGCCTGGCACACAGGCTGCAAGGCAGGAGGAAAGTGCAATTCAATGGCACAAGCAAACTGAGGATTCAGAACAATTACCAAAAATTTTAATTTTTAATTATTAAGAATACTGTGCCAACAAATATGATTGGTGTAAATATTTTGAAAGTCGGCCGGGCACACAGGCTGGCAGGCAGGAGGAAAATGCAATTCAATGGCACTAGGAGACTAAATATTTGCAGTCCAAAAAATTATGATTTTTATTTTTTTATATACTGTTACAAGAATTATGATTTGGTCCACTAATTGGCTAGTTGGGCCTAGAAAACACGCTGGCAGGCAGGAGGAAAGTGCAATTCAATGGCACGAGCAAACTGATGAATCACAAGCAATCAATTTGGAATTTTAAAGATTAACAATACTTTTACAACAACTAGGATTGGTGGCACTAATTGGCTAGTTTGTGCCTGGCACACAGGCTGCCAGGCAGGAGGAAACTCAATTCAATGGCACTAGTAGACTGAATATTTGCAGTACAAAAAATTATGATTTTTAATTTTTTTGATACTGTAACAAAAATTATGATTGATGCCACTAATTGGCTAGTTGGGCATGGCACACAGGCTGGCAGATATGAGTCGTGGATGGTAGGTAGGGCAGCAATTTAACACAGTATGCTGTGTAAGTGACAAAAACACAGGCCTGATAGAAAATTAAGTTAGATTACACTAGCAAAATATTTTAAAATTTTAGATTTTAATATTAAAATTATGTTAAGAAGTGCAAGGCACATATGAGTGGTCGCACTGGCTGGCTGCTACGTAGGGCAGCAATTAACAACAGTATGCTGTGTAAGTCAGATAGACAGTTAGACACAGGCCTGATAGAAAATAAAATTAGATTACACTAGCATAATGATTTAAAGACTTTTTTGGGAATTTAAAGAAAAAGGTTAAGCACATACATATGAGTCGTGGCTGATAGCCTTGGAAGGGCAGCTATTAAAAACAGTAGGCTCTGTAAGTCAGATACACACACGCCTGATACTATTAGATAGATTACACTAGAAAAATTATTTAAATTATTTTTTTTGGGGGGGGGGAATTAAAAAAAGGTTAAACACATATGAGTCGTGGGTCATAGACTAGGGAGGGCAGCAAGTAAACACAGTAGGTTCTGTATGTCAGTATGTCAGGCCTGATAGAAAATGATATTAGATTACACTATCAAAAAAATTTAAAAAAAAAATGTTATATTTAAATTAAGGTGAAGAAGATATGAGTAGTGGCTGCCTGGCTCAGACCAATTAACCAAAAGACTGAAAAAAATGAGGTATATTAATGCTGAGTGAGCCTGACAGACACAGGCCTGATAGAAAATTTAATTAGATTACACTAGCAAAATTATTATTATTTTTTTTTTTTTATTTAAAATAATGTTATAAACGGATATTAACACTGGTGGCTGGCACTGAGCAATGAACCAGAGTATATGCTGTGTGACACAGGCCTGATAGAAAATGAAAAAAAATTACACTAGCAAAATAATTAAAATTTTTGGTTAGTTAAATTTAAACTAATGTTGTTAGGGAGATATCAGTGGTGGCAGTAATCACAGCATATGCTGTGAGCCTTAAACACACAGGCTGAAAGCCAGGCAAATGCTAATAAAAATACGGAAAAAAAACGGCACGAAATATAGCCCTAAAAAGGGCTTTTTGGGGTGCTGTCCTTGCAGCAGAGATGAGTGGAGTCCTTCTGGACTGTAGTGGACACTAAAAACAATAGCCTAGCTATGTATTTCCCTATAATGTCAGGAGAACAAACACAACACGTCCTCTCACTAAGTAAGCAAGGTCATTATGAGTCTAAAATGGCGGCTTCCGAGTAGCTGGGAGGGTCTGTGAGGGAGTGTCTGATGTTGATTGGCTCTAATGTGTCAGACGGCTGTGACAAACAGGGTCAAAGTTTCCTCAATGATGACACATAGGGGGCGGATTGAACATCGCCATGTGTTCGCCCGCAGCCGCGAACGCGAACAAGCTATGTTCGCTGGGAACCGTTCGCGGGCAAACAGTTTGGGACATCACTAGTTAAGATTAGTTTATAAATGGAAGTATATACCTATGAGATTAATAATTATTATTAATAAATAATGTGTCTGAAAAGAAATAGAACGAACACTTAATATATGAGAGGATATATTAAGATAATAAAATTTCTCAACTCTGGTATAAGTTTTTTAATAAAAAAAACTCTTAACTGTAGTATAAGTATTTATTATGTATTAATACTTGTAATATTGAATAGGAAGTTATATAACTAACAAATTACATTGGAACATAAAATTGAGGAATGTCTCTTGAAGAATTAAAAGAATAAGCTCTAAAAATAACAAACTAGAAGAATATAGGTTTCAAATTAAAAGGAACTGAACAAATATTTGTATTCTTGGTAACAATAAAGTTAACAAATGAAAAAGCGGTAATGAGACGGCTTTAAAAGGCAGCAGATCTATCCAATCAGGTATCTTGAAAAGGGCTGAATGCCGTAACGCGTAGAAACCTGATTACCAACTGACCACCAACCCGAAGGAGTACAGAGAGAGCCTGCTATTCGGGGGCTTTAAAGAGGAGCACTATCAGCCATAAAGACATAAGCTTTTTTCCCCGATAGCTGTACCAATGAAATAATAGCCAAGTTGGAGCACTTGCAAACACTTGGGAGATACCAAAGGAGTGGCTCAGTGGATGCAAGTGACCAAACAGTGACAAACATCTGGAGAGGAGGTCCATCGGAACACCCGGTTAACAGAGGCTGGAAGCCACAGCACTCTACCGGAATCATCTATCCGAAAAGGGAGGTTTTCAAAAACAGTGCACTGTTTAACCTGGAGGAGATCTAACGGAAAGTTAAAAGCTACACAAGAATCCGTATGTACATAACTTAAGCAACAGCTACTAATCACCTAGATTATGAGTTTTGTTGGTAATGGTGTGCGGTGCTAACGAGCAGTTTATGCTCACCACTCACCTACAGACAACGCTAGTATTACGGGTCTTTACAAACCCGGTGTTAGCCGCAGAAAAGTGAGCGGAGAGCAAAATTTTGCTCCACATCTCACCTCAATACCAGCTCTGCTTACGTTAGCGGTGAGCTGGCTAAATGTGCTCATGCACGATTTCCCCATAGGAATCAATGGGGGAGAGCCGGATGAAAAAAAACCTAACACCTTAAAAAAAGCAGCGTAAAGCTCCTAACGCAGCCCCATTGATTCCTATGGGGAAATACATTTATGTCTACACCTAACACCCTAACATGAACCCAGAGTCTAAACACCCCTAATCTTACACTTATTAACCCCTAATCTGCTGCCCCCAACATCGCCGACACCTGTATTATATTATTAACCCCTAATCTTCCGCTCCGGACACTGCCGCCACCTACATTATATGTATTAACCCCTAATCTGCTGCCCCCAACATCGCCGACTCCTACATTATATTTATTAACCCCTAATATGCCACCCCCAATGTCGCCGCAACCTACCTACACTTATTAACCCCTAATATGCCGCCCCCAACGTCGCTGCCACTATATTAAAGTTATTAACCCCTAAATCTAAGTCTAACCCTAACCCTAACACCCCCTAACTTAAATATAATTTAAATAAATCTAAATAAAATTACTACAATTAACTAAATTATTCCTATTTAAAACTAAATACTTGACTATAAAATAAACCTACTTACATACTAATTGTGCAATCATAACACAAATGGTTGTAAAAGCTTCTCTGGGTTCCCCTTTGTTCAGAAATAGCAGACATGCATGGCTTTGCCATTGCTTTTAGTAATTAGGACATCGGTAATTGCAGCTGTGCACCACAATTCTAATATTCTAAGCAATGAAAGGATTAATTAGTTAGCTAGCAATGGTAATATTATTGTAGTGTAGGTATTACCCTCCCACGAAACTGATCTCTACATGATCCCTCACAAACAACTCTCTTCCCTCCAACCTCACTGGTCACCACCAGCTTTGGTACTCTTAGTCTGCCATTGTGCAGTTTTTTTTTTTTTTTTTTTAGGCAGTGTAGGAATCCCTCATTAAACCTTCCATTTCCATCCCAAAACAGCTCTCAAAACCTCCTCCTCTCACTAGTAGTGGCCATATTAGGTACTGTCAGATTTTTGCCATTACAGTTTATAGTATTTTTTTGTGAAAATAAAAAATGTTTTTCTGTAGTGTAGGGATGCCACCTTACCCTCCCCTCCCAGCAATCATTTATAGGGTACCCCTCCCCATATCATAACCATTTCCTGTAGCTTAGGGACCCATCCCTTCCCCTCCATTTCTTTTTGCTGTAATGTAGGGAACCCTACATTTCCTCCCCCTCCCGTGATGCACCACCCATTCACTTCCCTACTTCCCTCCCATATAACTGTCTGTATCGGCAGTCTGCCTTCATATGGTAAAAGGAGAATGTTCAGTCTTTCCCATATAAGGGCAGATGCTTTTTGCCCCTGGAAGCAGTCTCTGCTGTCAAAGCAGCCAATGGGGACCACAGCATTCACCAGAGTGTTGGACGTAGGTACTACGTCAACACAGTATGCAGGACAAAGTACTGTGTAAAGTAGTACCTACGTCCATTTGGCTTAAAGGGACAGTCTAATCTAGAATTTGTATTATGTAAAAAGATAGATTATCCTTTTATTACCCATTCCCCAGTTTTGCAGAACCAGCACTGTTATATTAGGACCAGTCAACACATTAGATTTGCATAATCAACAAATGCAAGATAACAAGACAATGCAATAGCACTTAGTCTGAACTTCAAATGAGTAGTATATTTTTTTTAGAACACATTTCAAAGTTATGTATATTTCCACTCCCCTTGTACCATGTGATAGCAATCAGCCAATCACAAATGCATATACATTTAGTCTGTGAATTCTTGCACATGCTCAGTGGGATCTGGTGACTCAAAAATTATAAGTATAAAAGACTGTGCACATTTTTTTTAATAGAAGTAAATTGTAAAGTTGTTTAAAATTACATGCTGTATCTGAATCATGAAAATGTAATTTAACCTGAGTTTCCCTTTAATACACTTTTTACCTCTGTGATTACCTTGTATCTAAGTCTTATCTCAGTTTTTTTGACAGATATGTACTTTAGCTGATCATTACGGAATCATAAATAACTCTATGGGAGTGAGCACAATGGTATATACACATACATGAACTAGTGCTGTCTAGCTGTGACAAATTGTCAAAATGCACTGAGATAAGAGGTGACCTTCAAAGGGTTAGAAATTAGCATTTGAGCCTACATAGGTTTAGCTTTCAACAAAGAATACCAAGAGAACAAAGCAAATTTGATGATAAAGGTAAATTGGAAAGTTGCGTAAAATTGTATGTCCTATTTGAATCACAAAAGTTTAATTTTGACTAGACTGTCCCTTTAAATGGACACTAAACCCAATTTCTTTTATGTAATTGGCAAGAGTCCATGAGCTAGTGACATATGGGATATACAATCCTACCAGGAGGGGCAAAGTTTCCCAAACCTCAAAATGCCTATAAATACACCCCTCACCACACTCACAATTCAGTTTTATAAACTTTGCCTCCTATGGAGGTGGTGAAGTAAGTTTGTGCTAAGATTTCTACGTTGATATGCGCTTCTCAGCATTGATGAAGTCCGATTCCTCTCAGAGTACAGCGAATGTCAGAGGGACGTGAAGGGAGTATCACTTATTTGAATACGATGATTTCCCTAACGGGGGTCTATTTCATGGGTTCTCTGTTATCGGTCGTAGAGATTCATCTCCTACCTCCCTTTTCAGATCAACGATATACTCTCAATTTACCATTACCTCTACTAATAACTGTTTTAGTACTGGTTTGGCTATCTGCTATATGTGGATGGGTGTCTTTTGGTAAGTATGTTTTCATTACTTAAGACACTCTCAGCTATGATTTGGCACTTTATGCATTTATATAAAGATCTAAATATATGTATTGTACTTATATTTGCCATGAGTCAGGTTCATGTATTTCCTTTTGCAGACTGTCAGTTTGGGAATGTAAACATTTTTAAGAGATTTATTTCTTACCTGGGGTTTAGTCTTTTTTTTAATTGACTACTTCTTGCAATTGCGGGTATTAGGCCCGCAGGTACGTCAAATGCTAAACTTTATTGCGTCATTCTTGGCGCTAAAAAAATATTTGTGCAAAAAAGTAGGTGTATGACGCAACTTCGTCATTTCCGGCGTCATACGTGATGCTGAGACCTTTCACACGGCGGCATCATTAGTGACCCAAGTGTGTCATTTCCGGTCATTTTTGGCGCCAAAAAAGAGTTTACGTTACGTTGTGCGTCATACTTGGCGCCAAATTTTTTTCATTATTTCAATACCCCTTGTTTGTCTCTTGCTTTTTGCTTTCAGAGGCCTATGCTATTGCATTTTTTCCCATTCCTGAAACTGTCATATAAGGAAATAGATAATTTTGCTTTATATGTTGTTTTTTCTCTTACATTGTGCAAGATGTCCCATTCTGATCCTGTCTGAGAAGTTTCTCCTGGAACATTGCTGCCTGACATTGGTTCTACCAAAGCTAAGTGCATTTGTTGTAAAATTGTAGAAATTATTCCACCGAATGTCATTTGTAATAGTTGTCATGATAAACTTTTACATGCAGATAGTGTTTCCATCAGTAATAGTATATTGCCAGTTGCAGTTCCTTCAACTTCTAATGTGCATGATATACCTGTAAATTTTAAAGAATTTGTTTATGATTCTATTATGAAGGCTTTGTCTGCATTTCCACCTTCTAATAAACGTTAAAGGTCTTTTAAAACTTCTCATTTAGCTGATGAAATTTCAAATGACCAACAACATAATTATTCATCCTCTTCTGATGAGGATCTATCTGAAACAGAAGATCCTTCCTCAGACATTGACACTGAAAAATCTACTTATTTATTTAAAATAGAGTATATGCGGTCTTTATTAAAAGAAGTGTTAATTACTTTGGATATTGAGGTAACCAGTCCTATTGACATTCACTCTAATAAACGTTTAAATGCTGTTTTTAAACCTCCTGTGGTTTCCCCATGGGTTTTTCCCATTCCTGAGGCTATTTCTGATATAATTTGTAGGGAATGGAATAAGCCAGGTACTTCTTTTATTCCTTCTTCAAAGTTTAAAAAATTGTATCCTTTACCAGCAAAATCTAAGCGGCTAGATTTAGAGTTTGGCGGCCAAAGGGGTGCGTTAGTGACGCGTGCTTTTTTTCTCCCGCACCTTTTAAATACCGCTGGTATTAAGAGTTCACAGAATGGCTGGGTTTTCAGTGCGTTAGGCTCCAAAAAGGGAGCGTAGAGCATAATTTAACGCCACTGCAACTCTAGATACCAGCGGTGCTTACGGACGCGGCCAGCTTCAAAAACGTGCTCGTGCACGATATCCCCATAGAAAACAATGGGGCAGTTTGAGCTAAAAAAAACCCTAACACCTGCAAAAAAGCAGCGTTCAGCTCTTAACGCAGCCCCATTGTTTTCTATGGGGAAACACTTCCTACGTCTGCACCTAACACTCTAACATGTACCCCGAGTCTAAACACCCCTAACCTTACACTTATTAACCCCTATTCTGCCGCCCCCGCTATCGCTGACACCTGCATATTTTTTTAACCCCTAATCGGCCGCTCCGTAAACCGCCGCTACTTACATTATCCTTATGTACCCCTAATCTGCTGCCCCTAACACCGCCGACCCCTATATTATATTAATTAACCCCTAATCTGCCCCCCACAATGTCGCCTCCACCTGCCTACACTTATTAACCCCTAATCTGCCGACCGGACCGCGCCGCTGTTATAATAAAGTTATTAACCCCTAATCCGCCTCACTCCCGCCTCAATAACCCTATAATAAATAGTATTAACCCCTAATCTGCCCTCCCTAACATCGCCGACACCTAACTTCAAACATTAACCCCTAATCTGCCGACTGGAGCTCACCGCTATTCTAATAAATGTATTAACCCCTAAAGCTAATTCTAACCCTAACCCTAACACCCCCCTAAGTTAAATATAATTTTTATCTAACAAAATAAATTAACTATTATTAAATAACTTATTCCTATTTAAAGCTAAATACTTACCTGTAAAATAAACCCTAATACAGCTACAATATAAATTATAATTATATTGTAGCTATTTTAGGATTAATATTTATTTTACAGGCAACTTTGTAATTATATTAACCAGGTACAATAGCTATTAAATAGTTAATAACTATTTAATAGTTACCTAGTTAAAATAATTACAAAATTACCTGTAAAATAAATCCTAACCTAAGTTACAATTAAACCTAACACTACACTATCAATAAATTAATTAAATAAATAAAATACCTACAATTATCTACAATTAAACCTAACACTACACTATCAATAAATTATTTAAATACAATACCTACAAATAACTACAATTAAATAAACTAACTAAAGTACAAAAAATAAAAAATAACTAAGTTACAAAAAATAAAAAAATATTTACAAACATTAGAAAAATATTACAACAATTTTAAACTAATTACACCTACTCTAAGCCCCCTAATAAAATAACAAAGACCCCCAAAATAAAAAAAATGCCCTACCCTATTCTAAATTAAAAAAGTTCAAATCTCTTTTACCTTACCAGCCCTTAAAAGGACCTTTTGTGGGGCATGCCCCAAATAATTCAGGTCTTTTGCCTGTAAATAAACATACAATACCCCCCCCAACATTACAACCCACCACCCACATACCCCTAATCTAACCCAAACCCCCCTTAAATAAACCTAACACTAAGCCCCTGAAGATCTTCCTACCTTATCTTCACCTCGCCGGGTATCACCGATCGGTCCTTGCTCCGAAATCTTCATCCAACCCAAGCGGGGGCTGGCGATCCATAATCCTGCGGCTGAAAAGGTCCAGAAGAGGCTCCAAAGTCTTCATCCTATCCGGGAAGAAGAGGCGATCCAGACTGGCAACCATCTTGATCCAAGCGGCATCTTCTATCTTCATCCGATGACGAACGGCTCCATCGTGAAGACCTCCAGCGCGGATCAATCTTCTTCCTCCGACGTCCAAATGAAGAATGACGGTTCCTTTAAGGGACGTCATCCAAGATGGCATCCCTCGAATTCCGATTGGCTGAGTCAGGACCGATCGGTGATACCCGGCGAGGTGAAGATAAGGTAGGAAGATCTTCAGGGGCTTAGTGTTAGGTTTATTTAAGGGGGGTTTGGGTTAGATTAGGGGTATGTGGGTGGTGGGTTGTAATGTTGGGGGGGTATTGTATTTTTTTTTTTACAGGCAAAAGAGCTGAATTATTTGGGGCATGCCCCACAAAAGGTCCTTTTAAGGGCTGGTAAGGTAAAAGAGCTTTGAACTTTTTTAATTTAGAATAGGGTAGGGCATTTTTTTATTTTGGGGGTCTTTGTTATTTTATTAGGGGGCTTAGAGTAGGTGTAATTAGTTTAAAATTGTTGTAATATTTTTCTAATGTTTGTAAATATTTTTTTATTTTTTGTAACTTAGTTCTTTTTTATTTTTTGTACTTTAGTTAGTTTATTTAATTGTAGTTATTTGTAGGTATTGTATTTAATTAATGTATTGATAGTGTAGTGTTAGGTTTAATTGTAGGTAATTGTAGGTATTGTATTTAATTAATTTATTGATAGTGTAGTGTTAGGTTTAATTGTAACTTAGGTTAGGATTTATTTTACAGGTAATTTTGTAATTATTTTAACTAGGTAACTATTAAATAGTTATTAACTATTTAATAGCTATTGTACCTGGTTAAAATAATTACAAAGTTACCTGTAAATAAATATAAATCCTAAAATAGCTACAATATAATTATAATTTATATTGTAGCTATATTAGGGTTTATTTTACAGGTAAGTATTTAGCTTTAAATAGGAATAATTTATTTAATAATAGTTAATTTATTTCTTTAGATAAAAATTATATTTAAGTTAGGAGGGTGTTAGGGTTAGGGTTAGAATTAGCTTTAGGGGTTTAAAATTTTTTATTAGAATAGTGGTGAGCTCCGGTCGGCAGATTAGGGGTTAATGCTTGAAGTTAGGTGTCGGCAATGTTAGGGAGGGCAGATTAGGGGTTAATACTATTTATTATAGGGTTATTGAGGCGGGAGTGAGGCGGATTAGGGGTTAATAACTTTATTATAATAGCGGCGCGGTCCGGTCAGCAGATTAGGGGTTAATAAGTGTAGGTAGCTGACGGCGACGTTGTGGGGGGCAAATTAGGGGTTAATAAATATAATATAGGGGTCGGCAGTGTTAGGGGCAGCAGATTAGGGGTTCATAGGGATAACGTAGTTCGAGGCAGTGTACGGAGCGGAAGATTAGGGGTTAAAAAATTTAAATATAGTGGCGGCGATGTGGGGGGACCTCGGTTTAGGGGTACATAGGTAGTTTATGGGTGTTAGTGTACTTTAGAGCACAGTAGTTAAGAGCTTTATAAACCGGCGTTAGCCCAGAAAGCTCTTAAATACTGACTTTTTTCTGCGGCTGAAGTTTTGTCGTTAGATTTCTAACGCTCACTTCAGGCACAACTCTAAATACCGGCGTTAGAAAGATCCAATTGAAAAGATAGGATACGCAATTGACGTAAGGGGATCTGCGGTATGTAAAAGTTGCGGCTGGAAAGTGAGCGTTAGACCCTTTAATGACTGGCTCCAAATACCAGAGGGCGGTAAAAACCAGCGTTAGGAGCCTCTAACGCTGGTTTTGACGGCTACCGCCCAACTCTAAATCTAGGCCATAGAGTTTTGGGAAAAAATCCCCAAAGTTGATGGTGCTATTTCTACTCTTGCTAAATGTACCACTATTCCTATGGAAGATAGCACTTCCTTTAAGGATCCTTTAGATAGGAAGCTTGAATCTTATCTAAGGAAGGCCTATTTATATTCAGGTCATCTTCTCAGACCTGCTATTTCTTTGGCTGATGTTGCGGCTGCATCAACTTTTTGGTTGGAGAATTTAGCGCAACACAAATTGGATTCTGACAAATCTAGCGTTGTTCGCTTACTCCAACATGCTAATCATTTTATTTGTGATGCCATTTTTTATATTATAAAAATTGATGTTAGATCCATGTCTTTAGCTGTTTTAGCTAGAAGAGCTTTGTGGCTTAAATCCTGGAATGCTGATATGACATCTAAATCTAGATTACTATCTCTTTCTTTCCAAGGTAATAATTTATTTGGTTCTCAGTTGGATTCTATTATTTCAACTATCACTGGGGGAAAAGGAGTTTTTTGCCTCAGGATAAAAAACCTAAGGGTAAATCTAAGGCTTCTAATCGTTTTCGTTCCTTTCTTCAGAATAAGGAACAAAAACTCAATCCTTCCCCCAAGGAATCTGCTTCCAATTGGAAGCCTTCCTCAAATTGGAATAAATCCAAGCCATTTAGCAAACCAAAGTCAGACCCTAAATCCACATGAAGGTGCGGCCCTCATGCCAGCTCAGCTGGTAGGGGGCAGATTAAGGTTTTTCAAGGATTTTTGGATAAAATCTGTCCCAAATCATTGAATTCAGAGCATTGTCTCTCAAGGGTATCAAATAGGATTCAAAATAAGACCTCCTGTGAGAAGATTTTTTCTCTCACGCATCCCTGTAAATCCAGTAAAATCTCAAGGTTTTCTGAAGTGTGTTTCAGACATGGAGTCTTCAGGGGTAATCATGCCCTCAGGAACAAGGTTTGGGGTTTTATTCAAACCTATTCATTGTAACAAAGAAATAAAATTTATTCAGACCAGTTCTGGATCTAAAATGTTTTAATCATTATGTAAGAGTACCAAATTTCAAGATGGTAACTATAAAGACTATTCTGCCTTTTGTTCAGTGAGGACGTTATATGTCCACAATAGACTTGCAGGATGCATACCTTCATATTCCGATTCATCCAGAACACTTTCAGTTTCTGAGATTCTCTTTTCTAGACAAGCATTACCAATTTGTTGCTCTTCCATTTGGCCTAGCAACAGCTCTAAGAATCTTTTCAAAGGTTCTGGGTGCCCTACTATCTGTAATCAGAGAACAGGGTATTGCAGTGTTTTCTTATTTGGATGATATCTTGGTACTAGCTCAGTCTTTACATACTGCAGAATCTCACACAAATCAACTAGTGTTGTTTCTTCGGAAACATGGCTGTAGGATCAATTTACCAAAAAGTTTCTTGATTCCTCAGACAAGGGTCACCTTTTTAGGCTTCCGGATAGATTCAGTGTCCATGACTCTGTCTCTAACAGATAAGAGACGTTTAAAATTGGTCACAGCATGCCGGCTCCTTCAGTCTCAGTCGTTCCCTTCAGTGGCTATGTGCATGGAAGTTTTAGGTCTCATTACTGCAGCATCGGACGCAATCCCCTTTGCTAGTTTTCACATGAGACCTCTACAGCTTTGTATGCTGAATCAATGGTGCAGGGATTATACAAAGATATCACAATTAATATCCTTGAATCCCAATGTACGACACTCTCTGACATGGTGGATAGATCACCATTATTTGGTTCAAGGGGCTTCTTTTGTTCGCCCAACCTGGACTGTGATCACAACAGATTCAAGTCTTTAAGGTTGGGGAGCTGTTTGGGGATCTCTGACAGCACAAGGGGTTTGGAAATCTCAAGAGGCGAGATTACCAATAAATATTTTAGAACTCCTTGCAATTCTCAGGGCTCTTCAGTTCTGGCCTCTACTAAAGAGAGAACCGTTCATTTGTTTTCAGACAGACAATATCACAACTGTGGCTTATGTCAATCATCAGGGTGGGACTCACAGTTCCCAAGCTATGAAAGAAGTATCTCAGATACTTGTCTGGGCGGAATCCAGCTTCTGTCTAATCTCTGCTGTGCATATACCAGGTGTAGACAATTGGGAGGCGGATTATCTCAGTCCCCAGACTTTACATCCAGGGGAGTGGTCTCTCCATCCAGAAGTATTTTCTCAGATTGTTCAGATGTGGGGGCTTCCAGAGATAGATCTCATGGCCTCTCATCTAAACAAGAAACTTCCCAGATACCTGTCCAGGTCCAGGGATGTTCAGGCGGAAGCAGTGGATGCACTGACACTTCCTTGGTGTTATCATCCTGCTTACATCTTCCCGCCTCTAGTTCTCCTTCCAAGAGGGATCTCCAAAATCATCATGGAACAGTCTTTTGTGTTGCTGGTGGCTCCAGCATGGCCACACAGGTTTTGG
The DNA here is from genome assembly GCF_027579735.1 of Bombina bombina. Classification (NCBI taxonomy): domain Eukaryota; kingdom Metazoa; phylum Chordata; class Amphibia; order Anura; family Bombinatoridae; genus Bombina; species Bombina bombina. The sequence goes on along the minus strand of NC_069501.1, from coordinate 871,475,675 downwards.
TATGCAGATCTGGTTCGGATGTCCAGTCGCCCGCCTTGGCCACTTCCGTTACGGCCGGACCTACTATCTCAAGGTCCGTTTTTCCATCAGGATCTCAAATCATTAAATTTGAAGGTATGGAAATTGAACGCTTAGTTCTAAGTCATAAAGGTTTCTCTGACTCAGTGATTAATACTATGTTACAAGCTCGTAAATCTGTCTCTAGAAAGATTTATTATAGAGTTTGGAAGACTTACATTTCATGGTGTTCTTCTCATAAATTCTCCTGGCATTCTTTTAGAATTCCTAGAATTTTAAAGTTCCTTCAGAATGGTTTGGATAAGGGTTTGTCTGCAAGTTCCTTGAAAGGACAAATCTCCGCTCTTTCTGTTTTATTTCACAGAAAGATTGTTATACTTCCTGATATTCACTGTTTTGTACAGGCTTTAGTTCGTATTAAGCCTGTCATTAAATCAATTTCTCCTCCTTGCAGTCTTAATTTGGTTCTGAAGGCTTTACAGGCTCCTCCATTTGAGCCTATGCATTCTTTGGACATTAAGCTACTTTCTTGGAAAGTGTGTTCCTTTTGGCTATCTCTTCTGCTAGAAGAGTTTCTGAGCTATCTGCTCTTTCTTGTGAGTCTCCTTTTCTGATTTTTCATCAGGATAAGGCAGTTTTGCGGACTTCTTTTCAATTTTTACCTAAGGTTGTGAATTCTAACAACATTAGTAGGGACATTGTTGTTTCTTCCTTGTGTCCTAATCCTAAGAATTCTTTGGAGATATCCTTACATTCTTTGGATGTGGTAAGAGCTTTGAAATATTATGTGGAAGCTACTAAAGATTTCAGGAAGACTTCCAGTCTATTTGTTTTATTTTCTGGTCCTAGGAAAGGTCAGAAGGCTTCTGCTATTTCCTTGGCTTCTTGGTTGAAACTTTTGATTCATTAAGCTTATTTGGAGTCAGGTCAGGCCCCGCCTCAGAGAATTACAGCTCATTCTACTAGATCAGTCTCCACTTCGTGGGCTTTTAAGAATGAAGCTTCAGTTGATCAGATTTGCAAAGCGGCGACTTGGTCCTCTTTGCATACATTTACTAAATTCTACCATTTTGATGTATTTGCTTCTTCAGAAGCAGTTTTTGGTAGAAAAGTTCTTCAGGCAGCTGTTTCAGTTTGATTCTTCTGCTTTTTGATTTAAGTTTTTTTCTTTCAAATATGAAAATAAACTTATTTATTTGGGTTGTGGATTAAATTTTTCAGCGAAATAACATAATTTATGCTTACCTGATAAATTCCTTTCTTCTGTTGTGTGATCAGTCCACGGGTCATCATTACTTCTGGGATATTATCTGCTCCCCTACAGGAAGTGCAAGAGGATTCACCCAGCAGAGTTGCTATATAGCTCCTCCCCTCTACGTCACCTCCAGTCATTCGACCAAAGACCAACGAGAAAGGAGAAACCAAGGGTGTAGTGGTGACTGAATTATAATTTAAAAAATATGCACCTGCCTTAAAAACAGGGCGGGCCGTGGACTGATCACACAACAGAAGAAAGGAATTTATCAGGTAAGCATAAATTATGTTTTCTTCTGTTATGTGTGATCAGTCCACGGGTCATCATTACTTCTGGGATACCAATACCAAAGCAAAAGTACACGGATGACGGGAGGGATAGGCAGGCTCATTATACAGAAGGAACCACTGCCTGAAGAACCTTTCTCCCAAAAATAGCCTCCGAAGAAGCAAAAGTGTCAAATTTGTAAAATTTGGAAAAAGTATGAAGCGAAGACCAAGTTGCAGCCTTGCAAATCTGTTCAACAGAGGCCTCATTCTTAAAGGCCCAAGTGGAAGCCACAGCTCTAGTGGAATGAGCTGTAATTCTTTCAGGAGGCTGCTGTCCAGCAGTCTCGTAAGCTAAACGTATTATGCTACGAAGCCAAAAAGAGAGAGAGGTAGCAGAAGCTTTTTGACCTCTCCTCTGTCCAGAATAAACGACAAACAGGGAAGAAGTTTGGCGAAAATCTTTAGTTGCCTGCAAGTAGAACTTGAGGGCACGAACTACATCCAGATTGTGTAGAAGACGTTCCTTCTTTGAAGAAGGATTTGGACACAAGGATGGAACAACAATCTCTTGATTGATATTCCTGTTAGTGACTACCTTAGGTAAGAACCCAGGTTTAGTACGCAGAACTACCTTGTCTGAGTGAAAGATCAGATAAGGAGAATCACAATGTAGGGCTGATAACTCAGAGACTCTTCGAGCCGAGGAAATAGCCATTAAAAATAGAACTTTCCAAGATAACAATTTTATATCAATGGAATGAAGGGGTTCAAACGGAACACCCTGTAAAACGTTAAGAACTAAGTTTAAACTCCATGGCGGAGCAACAGTTTTAAACACAGGCTTGATCCTAGTTAAAGCCTGACAAAAGGCTTGGATGTCTGAATTTTCTGACAGACGCCTGTGAAACAAGATGGACAGAGCTGAAATCTGTCCCTTTAATGAGCTAGCCGATAAACCCTTTTCTAAACCTTCTTGTAGAAAAGACAATATCCTAGGAATCCTAACCTTACTCCAGGAGTAATCTTTGGATTCACACCAGTATAGGTATTTACGCCATATTTTATGGTAAATCTTTCTGGTAACAGGCTTCCTAGCCTGTATCAGGGTATCAATAACCGACTCAGAAAAACCACGTTTTGATAAAATCAAGCGTTCAATTTCCAAGCAGTCAGCTTCAGAGAAGTTAGACTTTGATGTTTGAATGGACCCTGAATCAGAAGGTCCTGTCTTAGAGGTAGAGACCAAGGCGGACAGGATGACATGTCCACTAGATCTGCATACCAAGTCCTGCGCGGCCATGCAGGCGCTATTAGAATCACTGATGCTTTCTCCTGTTTGATTTTGGCAATCAATCGAGGAAGCAGCGGGAAGGGTGGAAACACATAAGCCATCCTGAAGTTCCAAGGTGCTGTCAAAGCATCTATCAGAACCGCTCCCGGATCCCTGGATCTGGATCCGTAGCGAGGAAGTTTGGCGTTCTGGCGAGACGCCATGAGATCTATCTCTGGTTTGCCCCAACGTTGAAGTATTTGGGCAAAGACCTCCGGATGAAGTTCCCACTCCCCCGGATGAAGAGTCTGGCGACTCAAGAAATCCGCCTCCCAGTTCTCCACTCCCGGGATGTGGATTGCTGACAGATGGCAAGAGTGAGACTCTGCCCAGCGAATTATCTTTGATACTTCTATCATTGCTAGGGAGCTTCTTGTCCCTCCTTGATGGTTGATGTAAGCTACAGTCGTGATGTTGTCCGACTGAAACCTGATGAACCCCCGAGTCTTTAACTGGGGCCAAGCTAGAAGGGCATTGAGAACTGCTCTCAATTCCAGAATGTTTATTGGCAGGAGACTTTCCTCCTGACTCCATTGTCCCTGAGCCTTCAGAGAATTCCAGACAGCGCCCCAACCTAGAAGGCTGGCGTCTGTTGTTACAATTGTCCAGTCCGGCCTGCTGAACGGTATCCCCCTGGACAGATGTGGCCGAGAAAGCCACCATAGAAGAGAGTTTCTGGTCTCTTGATCCAGATTCAGAGTGGGGGACAAATCTGAGTAATCCCCATTCCACTGACTCAGCATGCACAATTGCAGCGGTCTGAGATGTAGGCGTGCAAAGGGAACTATGTCCATTGCTGCTACCATTAAGCCGATCACCTCCATGCATTGAGCTACTGACGGGAGTTGAATGGAATGAAGGACACGGCATGCATTTAGAAGCTTTGTTAATCTGTCTTCTGTCAGATAAATCTTCATTTCTACAGAATCTATAAGAGTCCCCAAGAATGGAACTCTTGTGAGAGGAAAGAGAGAACTCTTCTTTTCGTTCACTTTCCATCCGTGCGACCTTAGAAATGCCAGAACTAACTCTGTATGAGACTTGGCAGTTTGAAAGCTTGAAGCTTGTATCAGAATGTCGTCTAGGTACGGAGCTATCGAAATTCCTCGCGGTCTTAGTACCGCCAGAAGGGCACCCAGAACCTTTGTAAAGATTCTTGGAGCCGTAGCCAATCCGAATGGAAGGGCTACAAACTGGTAATGCCTGTTTAAGAAGGCAAACCTTAGATACCGGTAATGATCTTTGTGAATCGGTATGTGAAGGTAAGCATCCTTTAAATCCACTGTGGTCATGTACTGACCCTCTTGGATCATGGGTAAGATTGTCCGAATAGTTTCCATTTTGAACGATGGAACTCTTAGGAATTTGTTTAGGATCTTTAAATCCAAGATTGGTCTGAAAGTTCCCTCTTTTTTGGGAACCACAAACAGGTTTGAGTAAAACCCTTGTCCTTGTTCCGACCGCGGAACCGGATGGATCACTCCCATTAATAATAGATCTTGTACACAGCGTAGAAACGCGTCTTTCTTTATTTGGTTTGTTGACAACCTTGACAGATGAAATCTCCCTCTTGGGGGAGAGGATTTGAAGTCTAGAAGGTATCCCTGAGATATGATCTCTAGCGCCCAGGGATCCTGGACATCTCTTGCCCAAGCCTGGGCGAAGAGAGAGAGTCTGCCCCCCACTAGATCCGGTCCCGGATCGGGGGCCCTCGGTTCATGCTGTCTTTGGGACAGCAGCAGGTTTACTGGCCTGCTTGCCCTTGTTCCAGGACTGGTTAGGCTTCCAGCCTTGTCTGTAACAAGCAACAGCTCCTCCCTGTTTTGGTGCAGTGGAAGTTGGCGCTGCTCCTGCTTTGAAATTCCGAAAGGGACGAAAATTAGACTGTCTAGCCTTAGCTTTGGCTTTGTCTTGAGGTAGAGCGTGGCCCTTACCTCCTGTAATGTCAGCAATAATTTCTTTCAAACCGGGCCCAAATAAAGTTTGCCCCTTGAAAGGTATACTAAGTAATTTGGACTTAGAAGTTACATCAGCCGACCAGGATTTTAGCCACAGCGCTCTGCGTGCCTGAATGGCGAATCCTGAATTCTTAGCCGTAAGTTTGGTTAAATGTACTACGGCCTCCGAAATGAATGAATTAGCTAGTTTAAGGACTCTAAGCCTGTCCGTAATGTCGTCCAGCGTAGCTGAACTAAGGTTCTCTTCCAGAGACTCAATCCAAAATGCTGCCGCAGCCGTGATCGGCGCGATGCATGCAAGGGGTTGTAATATAAAACCTTGTTGAATAAACATTTTCTTAAGGTAACCCTCTAATTTTTTATCCATAGGATCTGAAAAAGCACAGCTATCCTCCACCGGGATAGTGGTACGCTTAGCTAAAGTAGAAACTGCTCCCTCCACCTTAGGGACCGTTTGCCATAAGTCCCGTGTGGTGGCGTCTATTGGAAACATCTTTCTAAATATTGGAGGGGGTGAGAACGGCACACCGGGTCTATCCCACTCCTTAGTAACAATTTCAGTTAATCTCTTAGGTATAGGAAAAACGTCAGTACTCGCCGGTACCGCAAAGTATTTATCCAACCTACACATTTTCTCTGGTATTGCAACAGCGTTACAATCGTTGAGAGCTGCTAAGACCTCCCCTAGTAATACACGGAGGTTTTCCAATTTAAATTTAAAATTTGAAATATCTGAATCCAATCTGTTTGGATCAGAACCGTCACCTACAGAATGAAGCTCTCCGTCCTCATGCTCTGCAAGCTGTGACGCAGTATCAGACATGGCCCTAGAATTATCAGCGCACTCTGTTCTCACCCCAGAGTGATCACGCTTGCCTCTTAGTTCTGGTAATTTAGCCAAAACTTCAGTCATAACAGTAGCCATATCTTGTAATGTTATCTGTAATGGCTGCCCAGATGTACTAGGCGCCATAATATCACGCACCTCCCGGGCGGGAGATGCAGGTACTGACACGTGAGGCGAGTTAGTCGGCATAACTCTCCCCTCGCTGTTTGGTGAAATTTGTTCAATTTGTACAGATTGGCTTTTATTTAAGGTAGCATCAATACAGTTAGTACATAAATTTCTATTGGGCTCCACCTTGGCATTGGAACAAATGACACAGGTATCTTCCTCTGAATCAGACATGTTTAACACACTAGCAATAAACATGCAACTCGGTTACAATTTTATTTAATAAAAACGTACTGTGCCTCAAGAAGCACTAAACGATTAAATGACAGTTGAAATAATGAACTGAAAAACAGTTATAGCATCACTCTTAACAAACAACACAACTTTTTAGCAAAGGTTTGTTCCCATTAGTAAAATAACACTAATTAAATTTTAAACAACGTTTTAAATCACAGTCACTATATAAGTCTCACAGCTCTGCTGAGAGAATCTACCTCCCTTCAAAGAAGTTTGAAGACCCCTGAGTTCTGTTAGAGATGAACCGGATCATGCAGAAAAACTGACTGGAAATTTTTGATGCGTAGCAAAGAGCGCCAAAAACGGCCCCTCCCTCTCACACACAGCAGTGAGAGAGAAACGAAACTGTCATAATTAACACAAGCAAACTGCCAAGTGGAAAATAATGCCCAAATACTTATTCACTCAGTACCTCATTAATGCAAACGATTCTACATTCCAGCAAAAACGTTTAACATGAAAAATACCTAATAAAAGGTTTAATGTACTTTTACAGAGTAATTCCGGTGAAATACCATCCCCAGAATACTAAAGTGTAGAGTATACATACATGTTCATTATAACGGTATGGCAGGATTTTTTCATCAATTCCATTCAGAAAATAACAACTGCGACATACCTCAATGCAGATTCAACTGCCCGCTGTCCCCTGATCTGAAGCTTTTACCTCCCTCAGATGGCCGAGAAACAGCAATATGATCTTAACTACTCCGGTTAAAATCATAAGAAAAACTCTGGTAGATTCTTCTTCAAACTCTGCCAGAGAGGTAATAACACGCTCCGGTGCTATTGTAAAATAACAAACTTTTGATTGAAGTTCTAAAAACTAAGTATAATCACCATAGTCCTCTCACACCTCCTATCTAGTCTTTGGGTGCAAGAGAATGACTGGAGGTGACGTAGAGGGGAGGAGCTATATAGCAACTCTGCTGGGTGAATCCTCTTGCACTTCCTGTAGGGGAGCAGATAATATCCCAGAAGTAATGATGACCCGTGGACTGATCACACATAACAGAAGAAATGGCTGTTTTTATTTTTATTCCCTCCCTCTCTTGAGTGGAAGACTCCACATCTTGAGTATTGATATCCCATATGTCACTCGCTCATGGACTCTTGCCAATTACATGAAAGGAAACATAATTTATGTAAGAACTTACCTGATAAATTCATTTCTTTCATATTGGCAAGAGTCCATGAGGCCCACCCTTTTTATGGTGGTTATGATTTTTTGTATAAAGCACAATTATTTCAAAATTTCCTTTGTTGATGCTTTCTACTCCTTTCTTTATCCACCCACTGCTTGGCTATTCGTTAAACTGAATTGTGGGTGTGGTGAATGGTGTATATATAGGCATTTTGAGGTTTGGGAACTTTGCCCCTCCTGGTAGGATTGTATATCCCATATGTCACTAGCTCATGGACTCTTGCCAATATGAAATAAATGAATTTATCAGGTAAGTTCTTACATAAATTATGTTTTTTTTTCTTTCATGATTCAGATATAGCATGTGATTTTAAACAACTTTCTAATTTACTCCTGTTATCAATTTTTCTTTGTTCTCTTGCTATCTTTATTTAAAAATCAGGAATGTGATGCATAGGAGCTGGCCCATTTTTGGTTGAGAACCTGGGTTATGCTTGCTTATTGGTGGATAAATGTAAATCTTCAACTAAGCAAGCGCTATTCATGGTATTTACATTCCTGCTTTTAACATAAAGATAGCAAGAGAACGAAGAAAAATTGATAATAGGAGTAAATTAGAAAGTTGCTTAAAATTGTATGCTGCTCTATCTGAATCATGAAAGAAAAAATTTGGGTTAAGTGTCTTATCTTTGGAAATATATAAAACAAAAATGTCTTCCAGCTATTCAAATAAAATTACCTTTATTATTCCATCAAGGGTCCAACAAAAAAAAAAAGGGCCGAAATGTTGTTTTTTTTTTTTTTGTTGGACCCTTGATAGAATAATAGAGGTAATTTCAGTTGAGGAGCTGGAGGAATTTTCTTTTATATGTATCTATTTGAGACTTGGTAAGTCTCCTCTGTGCACTTCTATACCAAGTGCTGGCTCCATTTCTGCTTTTGTGAGTATTGCTTATCTTTAGAAATACCAATACTTACTAGTAAGTACCAATGGTAGTGTGAGTACCATGAGCAATATTTTCATACAAACTGTCCTGTGTTGAATCAGATTAAATAAGAGGTTTATGTTTGTGTGAGGGTAAATGATCAAAATTAGTTATTAAGTTTGAAATATCTGTATATAAAAAAGAAAAATCAGGTTTTTTTAGTTTATATTAAAAATAAAACCTTAGTCACTCAAACTAAGCTGCCTTTTAGTGTTAAGACTAAATTGTATTGAGATGTCTTGTGAGTTAGTCACCACCTAAGCAGAGTATCACTTTAGTAAGTATCTAAAGTAGAAGTAATCCCAGTTATATATTTAAAAGTCAATTTAAATCATGTTACATTCTTAGATGTGCTAAAAAACACTAAGAATGAGTGTGTATGGCTAATTAAAAATATCCATTTATTTCACAATTAAAGGGACATTATAGTAATCACAGATGTAAAATGTATATGAATATAACATGGTTGGTTATGCAGAACTGGGGAATGGGTAACAAAGGGATTATCTATCTTTTTTTTTATTGATAAACTTTTTATTGAGAAAGTGATGTCAACATACATTAGTATCGAACATGTCTACGTAATAATGAAGACCATGCATATATAGTTATAAATGGAATATAATCGAAAGTAAACATGTCAAACAGAATAAAACAAGTATGAGCGAAGACAGTAAATACTAAGCATATATAACGAACAGCAAATAACAGTAAAATTGTGACTGCTGGTCTTCGGATATATACCAATCAAAGATGTCTTATGCTATACAAACATTTCTCATTTTCTATTTTATAATTAATAGAGCAATATATCTTGCAGATTATTAAGGTGAAGGGGGAAAAGAGAAAAAAAAAGGCAAGGAAGAGGAGGGAGGTGGTGACAGTAACAATTATCTAAATGTCTCAGTGGGGGAATTTCTCTATCCAGGGTGCCCATATTTCGTGATAAGTGTCTACCTTATCCAAAGCCGAGTAGGAGTATGATTCCATCCTCAGGAGAAAGTATACTGTTGCAATGATTTGTGAGATGGAGGGGGGCAATTTTTGCTTCCAAGGTTTTGCAATTTCAAGATTAATGGTTAAAGATTTTTGAGCAGGGGATAATGCCGGAAAGTCAGAGTGGAGAAGACATGTTTGCCGACCAAGAGGCCTATTTATCAAGCCATCAACCACAAATATGCTGGAATTCCACAGCGTAATTGTGGCGAGCCTGATTCCCCTTATTTATCAAAACCTACAGACCGGCAAAAGTTGAAATCTATGATGTAACATACAATCCGACGGTTTAAGTCCGACACAGATCAATGCTTACGTCATTACAGATGTTACGAATGCAAATTTGGCACTATCTTACAACTTTGCTAGTTATCAAATTTCTACCAGGTACGCTCGCCACTATTCCAGCCCAGCGTACCTGGTTTTCAATCCGCCGCCCTGGAGGCGGTGGATGCCATAGGAATCAATGGGAGTCAGAAAGCAGAGAAAGCTTATGTTCGATGCTGCCCGATATCCAATTGATTTCTATGCTAGAATAAAAGTTATGTTTACACCTAACGCCCTAACATAAGCCCCGAGTCTAAACACCCCTAATCTGCCACCCCCTACACTGCCGCCACCAACATTATACTTATTAACCCCTATTCTCCCGTCCCGACACCACCGCCACCTAAATAAAAGTTATTAACCACTATCCCGCTGCTCCCGGAGCCCACCGCAATTAAATAAATGTATTAACCCCTGGCCTCCCACATCACTAGCACTTACTAAACCTATTAACTCCTAAACCGCCAGCCCCCCACATCGCCATAAACGAAACTATTAACCCCTAAACCTAACAACCCACTAACTTTATATTAAATATTAACTTATCCCTATCTTATAATAAATTTAAACTTACCTTTATATTTAAATTAAACTATATTAAACTAATAATTAATCTATCCTTTATTATTATTATTATCAGGTATTTGTAGAGCGCCAACAGATTTCGCAGCAATGTAAACATAGTCGATGTACAGGATAGCTTTTGTAGGGTCAAGTGGTAGAGGGCCCTGCCGAGAGTTTCACTGTTGTAGTCAGCTCTTATGAAGCGATCTGTAAACAGCTGGGCCCATAGGCTTACACTCTAAGGTGTTCAAGGGGAAAGCAGGGGAGTTAGGAAAGGTTAGTGTTGGTTGTATGCATCCCTGAATAGTAGAGTTTTTAGGGAGTGCTTGAAGCTGTTAAAACTAGGGGAGAGTCTTATGGAGCGAGGCAGGGAATTCCACAAGATGGGGGCCAGTCTGGAGAAGTCCTGTAAACGGGAATGTGAGGCAGTAACAAGAGAGGAGGAGATCCTGAGCTGATCGAAGGGGACGGGAGGGAGAGTATCTAGAGACAAGTTCTGAGATGTAGGGGGGAGCAGTGCATTTGAGAGCTTTATATGTCAGGGTGAGGATTTTATGTTTAATCCTAGAGGCAAGAGGAAGCCAGTGAAGGGATTGGCAGAGAGGTGCACCAGATGAAGAGCGAGGAGTAAGGAAGATGAGCCTGGCAGAGGCATTCATAATGGGTTGTAAAGGAAAAATGCGGCAGCTAGGTAGACCAGAGAGGACTGAATTGCAGTAGTCGAGGCGGGAGAGGATGAGAGAGTGGATAAAAATCTTGGTTGTATCTTGTGTAATGAAATGTCTAATTTTAGCGATGTTTTTAATAAATTTATCAGTTAAGCATAAATTATGTTTTCTTTTGTAAGATGTATCGAGTCCATGGATTCATCCATACTTGTGGGATACCAATAACAAAGCTTTAGGACACGGATGAAGGGAGGGACAAGACAGGTACCTTAAATGGAAAGCACCACTGCTTGTAGAACCTTTCTCCCAAAAATAGCCTCCGAAGAAGCAAAAGTATTGAATTTTGTAAAATTTGGAAAAAGTATGAAGCGAAGACCAAGTCGCCGCCTTACAAATCTGTTCAACAGAAGCCTCATTTTTAAAAGCCCATGTGGAAGCCACTGCTCTAGTAGAATGAGCAGTAATTCTTTCAGGAGGCTGCTGGCAAGCAGTCTCATAAGCCAAACGGATGATACTTTTCAGCCAAAAGGAAAGAGAGGTAGCCATAGCCTTTTGACCTCTCCGTTTACCAGAATAAACAACAAACAATGAAGATGTTTGACAGAAATCTTTAGTTGCTTGTAAGTAGAACTTTAAAGCACAAACCACATCAAGATTGTGCAACAGACGTTCCTTCTTTGATGAAGGATTAGGACACAGTGAAGGAACAACAATCTCCTGATTGATATTCCTATTAGAAACAACCTTAAGAAGAAACCCAGGTTTGGTACGCAAAACCAACTTATCTGCATGGAAAACAAGATAAGGTGAATCACACTGTAAAGCAGATAACTCAGAAACTCTTCGAGCCAAAGAGATAGCTACTAAAAACAAAACTTTCCAAGATAGAAGCTTAATATCTATGGAATGCATAGGTTCAAACGGAACCCCTTGAAGAACTTTAAGAACTAAGTTTAGGCTCCATGGTGGAGCAACAGGTTTAAATACAGGCTCGATCCTAACCAAGGCCTGACTAAATGCTTGAACGTCTGGGACATCTGCCAGACATTTATGTAAAAGAATAGACAAAGCAGATATTTCTCCTTTTAAGGAACTAGCTGATAATCCCTTCTCCAATCCTTCTTGGAGAAAGGACAATATTTTAGGAATCCTAATCTTACTCCATGATCAACCCTTGGATTCACTCCAATAAAAATATTTGCGCCAAATCTTATGATAGATCTTCCTGGTGACAGGCTTTCTAGCTTGAATCAGGGTATCAATGACCGACTCAGAGAAACCATGCTTTGATAGAATCAGGCGTTCAATCTCCAAGCAGTCAGACACAGAGAAATTAGATTTGGATGCATGAATAGACCTTGGATTAGAAGGTCCTGCCTCACTTGCAGAGTCCACGGTGGAAACAATGACATGTCCACTAGGTCTGCATACCAAGTCCTGCGTGGCCACGCAGGTGCTATCAGAATCACTGAAGATCTCTCCTGCTTGATTCTGGCAACCAGACGTGGGAGGAGAGGAAACGGTGGAAATACATAGGCCAGATTGAAGGACCAGGCACTGCTAGAGCATCTATCAGTACTGCCTGGGGATCCCGGGACCTGGACCCATAACGAGGAAGTTTGGCATTCTGACGGGACGCCATCAGATCCAATTCTGGTGTGTCCCATAGCTAAGTCAGCTGGGCAAATACCTCCGGATGGAGCTCCCACTCCCCCCGGATGAAAAGTCTGACGACTTAGGAAATCCGCATCCCAGTTCTCTACCCCTGGTATATGGATTGCTGAGAGATAGCAAGAGTGATCCTCTGCCCATCGGATTATTGTGGTTACCTCCATCATCGCTAGAGAACTCTGTGTTCCTCCTTGATGATTGATATAAGCTACAGTCGTGATGTTGTCCGACTGAAATTTGATGAATTTGGCTACAGCTAGCTGAGGCCACGCCTGAAGCGCATTGAATATCGCTCTCAGTTCTAGAATGTTTATCAGGAGTAGAGTCTCCTCCCGAGACCAAAAGCCCTGTGCTTTCAGGGAGTTCTAGACAGCACCCCAGCCTAGCAGGCTGGCATCTGTCGTTACTATGAGCCACTCTGGCCTGCGGAAACACATTCCCTGAGACAGGTGGTCCTGAGACAACCACCAGAGAAGAGAATCTCTGGTCTCCTGGTCCAGATGCAGCTGAGGAGATAAATCTGCATAATCCCCATTCCACTGTTTGAGCATGCATAGTTGCAGTGGTCTGAGGTATAGGCGGGCAAAAGGAACTATGTCCATTGCCGCTACCATGAGTTCGATTACCTCCATACACTGAGCCACTGATGGCTTAGGAATGGAATGAAGAGCTCGGCAAGTGTTTAAGAGTTTTGATTTTCTGACCTTCGTCAGAAATATTTTCGTTTCTACCGAGTCTATCAGATTCCCTAGGAAGGAAACTCTTGTGAGAGGGAAGAGAGAACTCTTTTTTTATGTTCACCTTCCACCCGTGAGATCTCAGAAAAGTCATCACGATGTCCGTGTAAAACTTGGCTAGCTGGAAAGTCGACACCTGAATTAAGATGTCATCTAGATATGGTGCCACTGCTATTCCCCACTGTCTTAGAACCGCAAAAAAGGACCCTAGCACCTTTGTGAAAATTATGGGAGCCATGGCCAACCCGAAGGGAAGGGCCACGAACTGGTAATGCCTGTTCAGAAAGGTGAATCTAAGGAATTGATGATGATCTCTGTGAATAGGGATGTGTTTAAGTCCACGGTAGTCATATATTGACCCTCCTGGATCAACAGTAGAATAGTCTGAATAGTCTCCATCTTGAATGATGGTACTCTGAGGAATTTGTTTCGAATTTTGAGATCCAAGATTGGTCTGAAAGTTCCCTCTTTTTTGGGAACCACAAACAGGTTTGAGTAAAACTCTAGCCATTGTTCCGCTTTTGGAACAGGGTGGATTAATCCCATGCTATGTAGGTCTTCTACACAGCATAAGAACGCCTCTCTCTTTGTCTGGTTTGCAGACATTTGAGAAATGTGAAATTTCCCCCTTGTGGAAGAGTCTTTGAAGTCCAGAAGATATCCCTGGGACACAATTTCTAAGGCCCAGGAATCGTGAACATCTCTTGCCCAAGCCTGAGCGAAGAGAGAGAGTCTGCCCCCTACTAGATCCGGTCCTGGATCGGGGGCTACCCCTTCATGCTGTCTTAGAGGCAGCTGCAGGCTTCTTGTCCTGTTTACCCTTGTTCCAAGCCTTAGGTCTCCAGACTGACTTGGATTGGGCAAAATTCCCCTCTTGCTTTGCAGCAGGGGAAGCTGAAGCGGGACCACCCTTGAAGTTCCGAAAGGAATAAAAATTATTTTGTTTTTGGGCCTCATTTTATTTGTTCTTTCCTGAGGGAGGGCATGGCCTTTCCCTCCAGTGATGTCTGAAATAATCTCTTTCAGTTCAGGCCCAAATAGGGTCTTTCCTTTGAAAGGGATGTTCAAAAGTTTAGATTTTGATGACACATCAGCAGACCAGGACTTAAGCCATAACGACCTGCTTGCTAAAATGGCAAAACCTGAATTTTTTGCCGCTAATTTAGCCAGTTGGAAAGCGGCATCTGTAATGAAAGAATTACCCAACTTAAGGGCCTTATTCTGTCCATAATATCCTCTAATTGAGTCTCCATCTGAAGAGCCTCTTCTAGAGCCTTGAACCAGAAAGCAGCTGCAGTAGTTACAGGAATGCAATAGTTAGGAGAAGAAAACCTTGATGAACAAAAATTTTCTTCAGGAGACCCTCTAATTTTTTATCCATAGGATCTTTGAAAGCACAACTGTCTTTGATAGGTATAGTTGTATGCTTAGCCAGAGTAGAAATAGCTCCCTCCACCTTAGGAACTGTCTGCCATGAGTCCCTCATGGTGTCAGATATGGGAAACATTTTCTTAAAAACAGGAGGGGGAGCGAACGGAATACCTGGTCTATCCCACTCCTTAGTAACAATATTCAAAATCCTCTTAGGGACTGGAAAAACATCAGTGCAAACAGGAAGTATTTGTCCATTTTACACAATTTCTCTGGGACCACTATAGGGTCACAATCATCTAGAGTCGCTAATACCTCCCTGAGCAATAAGCAGAGGTGTTCAAGCTTGAATTTAAAGGCTGTCATATCAGAATCTGTCTGAGGGAGCGTCTTTCCTGAATCAGAAATTTCTCCCTCAGATGACAAATCCCTTACCCCTACTTCAGAACACTTTGAGGGTATATCGGATACAGCTACTAAAGTGTCAGATGGCTCAGCATTTGTTCTTAACCCAGAGCTGTCACGCTTTCCTTGTAAACCAGGCAGATTGGATAAAACCTCTGTGAGGGTTGTATTCATAACTGTGGCCATGTCTTGTAAAGTAAATGAATTTGACACACTAGAGGAACTAGGCGTCACTTGTGCGGGCATTACTGGTTGTGACACTTGGGGAGAACTAGATGTTAAACCCTCATTTCCTTCTGTCTGAGAATCATCTATTGCAATATTTTTAAGGGCTAAAATATGTTCTTTATAATTTATAGACATATCAGTGCAATTGGGACACATTCTAAGAGGGGGTTCCACAATGGCTTCTAAACACATTGAACAAGGATTTTCCTTGGTGTCAGAAATGTTAAACAGGCTAGTAATGTAACAAGCAAGCTTGGAAAACACTTTAATCAAAGCAAATAACACACTGTGCCTTTAAGAGAAAAAAAGCTGCACAAACTCTGCAAAACAATGTAAAAAAAGCAGTAAACTCAACAAAATTTTTACAGTAGCATCATAAAGCATTAGTAACTTTGCACAACTATGCAAATAAACAATTAACCCCTTAATGTAAAAACCGGATTGAAAAAACGTCAAAACCGGTAAAAAAACGTTCAGCACCTTGCCACAGCTCTACTGTGGCGCCTACCTGCCCTTTAGGAACGATTTGTGGGGAAAAAACTCCTTTACAGCCCTCAAACACAGTAGGAACCTCTGGGGAAGCAGCTGGATGTCTCTGAGGAGAAGAAACTGCGCAACTGAGGCACGAAAATAGTCCCCTCCCACCTCACTCGATGTTATGGGGCCTAAAAGAAACACAACAGAGTGTTTCTTAAACTAGCCATGTGGGTTAATAACCCTTAAACAAGCCACTTAAAGTCCCTCAAAAAACGTTATATTTGCAATAAAAACAAAAAAAAATTCCTATCAGTGTCAACAGTAACTATTGAGCCCTTTATGTAAGCTGGGATTCCTACTAAGTGTCTGAATACAGCTTACCCTTCCCTCATGGGGATATTTCCAGCCTTTTCTAGAAATAACACAGTTTGTCTAGAAAAAAATAGACTGAACATACCTCAATGCAGTTTAGCCTGCAAACCGTTCCCCGAACTGAAGTTTTCCTGTACTCTTCAGCCCTTGTAAGAACAGCAGTGGATCTTAGTTACAAAGTGCTAAGATCATCATCCTCCTTGCAGAAATCTTCATCCCTTTTCTGCCAGAGAGTAAATAGTACACACCGGTACCATTTAAAATAACAAACTTTTGCTTGAGAAAATAAAAACTAACATTTTTGTCACCACACTCACTTTACCCTTCCTAGTACTTTAGAGTAGGCAAAGAGAATGACTAGGGGGTGGAGCTAAGGGAGGAGCTATATAGACAGCTCTGCTGTGGGTGCTCTATTTGCTACTTCCTGTAAGGAAGGAGAATATCCCACAAGTATGGATGAATCCGTGGACTCGATACATCTTACAAGAGAAATAAGGAGTTCAGTTTTGGGAGAGATTTAGCTTAAGGTAGTGAGAGGACATCCAAGATGAGATGTGAGAAAGACAGTTAGTGACATGGGTTAGTAAGGAAGGAGGTAGGTCTGGTGCAGAGAGGTAGATTTGGGTGTCATCGGCATACAAATGGTATTGAAACCAAAGGGACTTTATTAAGGAACCTAGTGACGACGTGTAGATTGCAAAGAGAAGGGGACCAAGGACAGAGCCTTGAGGTACCCCAACAGAAAGTGGTAACGGGGCAGAGGATGCTCTGGAGAAGGCTACACTAAATGTACGGTTAGTCAGATAGGAAGAGAACCACGAGAGAGCTGTTTCACAGATGCCGAAGGATTGGAGGGTTTGGAGCAGAAAAGGGTGGTCAACAGTGTAAAAGGCTGCAGACAGGTCAAGGAGGATAAGCAGAGAGAAGTGGCCTTTGGATTTTGCTGTAAGTAGGTCATTGGTAACTTTGACAATTGCTGTCTCTGTAGAGTGATGGGAACGAAATCCAGATTGCAGTGGGTCAAGATGAAAGTTTAGTGTAAGGAAATGGGATAGAAGTGCGTAAACTAGCTTTTCGAGGAGCTTTGAGGCAAGAGGGAGTAGGGAAATAGGGCAGTAATTGGAAGGGGAGGTTGGATCGAAGGAAGGTTTTTTGAGGATAGGTGCGACCAGTGCATGTTTTAGAGATGAGGGAAATATACCAGTGCTGAGGGAGAGGTTGAAAATGTGTGTTAGTATGGGGGTGAGGGTAGAAGAGAGGGAGGGGAGTAGCTGTGAGGGGATGGGGTCGAGGGGACAGGTAGTGAGGTGGGAGGACAGTATAAGGGCAGAAACGTCATCCTCATTGACAGGGGCAAAAGAGTTGCATTTTTGGATGTTTGGGTTTTGGGTGATCGTGAGCTTTTGAGGGGGTGGGAGATTGGAAGTATGTTGAGAGCTGATTTCACTTCTGATGGAGTCAATTTTGTTGTTGACGTGGCTTGCAAAATCTTGAGCTGAGAGAGAGGTTGTGTTAGGAGGTGGGGGTGGGCGGAGAAGAGTGTTGAACGTGGAGAACAGACTTTAGGGTTAGAGGAAAGAGTAGAGATGAGATTAGAAAAATATTGTTGCTTATAAAGTTTAAGGGCAGAATAGTAGGAGTTCAGGATGAACTTGTAGTGAAGAAAGTCAGCTGAACTCTGAGATTTCCTCCGATGTCGCTCAGCAGTACGGGAGCATCTGCGTAGGTATTGTGTCAGAGGGGTATGCCAGGGCTGAGGATGAGAGTGTGGTTTCTGAGCTAAGGTTGGAGGGGCCAGAGTGTCAATGACCGATGTAAGGGTGGAATTATACTGGCAGATAGATTGGTCAGGACAGGAAAAGGAGGTGATGGATGAGAGGAAAGGTTTGAGAGAGCTAGTGAGCTGATGCAGATCTAGTGACTTAGTGCTTCTGTGAAGTTTGGTGTGAGGGGTAGAGGGAGGGGGAGTTGTAGGTAGGGAAGTGATGTTGCAAGTTAGGAGATGATGGTCAGAGAAAGGAAAAGGGGAGTTTGTTAAATTTGAAAGAGTGAATAAATAGGTGAAAATCAGATCAAGGGAATGACCATCTTTTTGAGTGGGAGAGTCAGTCCATTGTGACAGGCCAAAAGAGGAAGTCAGTTGAGGAAGTAGTTTTGCAGAGGAGGCAGTGGGATTGTCAAGAGGGATGTTAAAGTCACCAAGAATGAAGGCAGGGGTGTCTGAGGAAAGGAAATAAGGAAGCCAGGCAGCAAAGTGATCTATAAATTGAGTTGGGGAGCCAGGGGGGCGGTATATGACTGCAACACGTATAGAGAGGGGAGAGAATAACCGAATCATGTGTGCTTCAGATGAAGAAAATGTGAGTGAAGAGAAGGGCTGTATTTGTTGGAAGGTGCAACGAGAGGAAAGTAAAATACCGACACCACCTCCTTGTATATTGCCAGACCTAGAAGTGTGGCTGAAATGGAGACCCCCATGTGACAGTGCAGCAGTGGAAGCTGTGTCTGAAGCAGAGAGGCAGGTTTCTGTAAGAGCCAGAAGGTTAAGAGAGTGGGAGATAAAGAGATCATGGATAGAAGTGAGCTTGTTGCAGACAGAGCAAGAGTTCCAGAGTGTACAAGTGAAGGGGGAGGGGTTTTTAGATGTAAGAGGAATGCGATCAAGGTTACCAGAGTTTAGTTTATGAAGTCTATTGAAAGGCACACAAGGATGCGAAAGGCTAGGAGGTTGTGAGGGACCAGGATTAGGGGAGATGTCGTCAGCAGCTAGTATGAGCAAGAGGGAGAGTGACATGAGATGAGAAGCAGATATGCAGTAATGAGACTGTTGTTTGGCTGAAGTGCAGGGGGGAGAGAGAGTGTTTAGGAATAGGTAAAGTTCATGAGTACAAAAGTAAGGTGAGTATAAGAGAGATGGGCTAATGAACAGTGCAGGTGGAGAGGGAGAAGGAGTTAGTGAGTAATGTAGTTTGTTATAGAGACAAGAGGTAGCAAAAAGGAATATGAAGATATTGAGCATTATTATAAAAGTGGGAACCAAGTAAACACATAAGACACAGTGTTACAGCAGCATTTGCATAAGGATACAATGAGATACATAAAACATAGTATTACAAGAGTACTTGCCTTGTGTCTTGCCCCTTGCCCAATCCTTGTTCAATTCTTGTATAATTCTTAAAAATTAGTGCCTCAGTTATAAAATGTTCACTTTGAAAATGTGAACATATGCTATTGTTAAAAAGTACACTGCCCTGTAAGCAGTGCACACTAAAATTACATTAAACTACAAATTAAATTAACTATATTAAATATTTAAACACCTAATCCTACTCAAATAATTTAAATCTACACTAAAAAATTACTAACTTACAAAAAACTAACAACTAAGTTACAAAAAAATAACAAACACTAAGTTACAAAAATAAACACTAAGGCCTAGATTTGGAGTTCGGCGGTAAAAGGGCTGTTAACGCTCCGCGGGCTTTTTTCTGGCCGCACCATAAATTTAACTCTGGTATCGAGAGTTAAAACAAATGCTGCGTTAGGCTCCAAAAAAGGAGCGTAGAGCATTTTTACCGCAAATGCAACTCTCGATACCAGAGTTGCTTACGGACGCGGCCGGCCTCAAAAACGTGCTCGTGCACGATTCTCCCATAGGAAACAATGGGACTGTTTGAGCTGAAAAAAAAACCTAACACCTGCAAAAAAGCAGCGTTCAGCTCCTAACGCAGCCCCATTGTTTCCTATGGGGAAACACTTCCTACGTCTGCACCTAACACCCTAACATGTACCCCGAGTCTAAACACCCCTACCCTTACACTTATTAACCCCTAATCTGCCGCCCCCGCTATTGCTGACCCCTGCATTACACTTTTAACCCCTAATCTGCCGCTCCGTAAAACGCCGCCACCTACGTTATCCCTATGTACCCCTAATCTGCTGCCCTAACATCGCCGACCCCTATGTTATATTTATTAACCCCTAATCTGCCCCCCACAACGTCGCCGACACCTACCTACACTTATTAACCCCTAATCTGCCGAGCGGACCTGAGCGCTACTATAATAAAGTTATTAACCCCTAATCCGCCTCACTAACCCTATCATAAATAGTATTAACCCCTAATCTGCCCTCCCTAACATCGCCGACACCTAACTTCAATTATTAACCCCTAATCTGCCGACCGGAGCTCACCGCTATTCTAATAAATGTATTAACCCCTAAAGCTAAGTCTAACCCTAACACTAACACCCCCCTAAGTTAAATATAATTTTTATCTAACGAAATAAATTAACTCTTATTAAATAAATTATTCCTATTTAAAGCTAAATACTTACCTGTAAAATAAATCCTAATATAGCTACAATATAAATTATAATTATATTATAGCTATTTTAGGATTAATATTTATTTTACAGGCAACTTTGTAATTATTTTAACCAGGTACAATAGCTATTAAATAGTTAAGAACTATTTAATAGTTACCTAGTTAAAATAAGTACAACATTACCTGTAAAATAAATCCTAACCTAAGTTATAATTAAACCTAACACTACCCTATCAATAAAATAATTAAATAAACTACCTACAATTACCTACAATTAACCTAACACTACACTATCAATAAATTAATTAAACACAATTGCTACAAATAAATACAATTACATAAACTAGCTAAAGTACAAAAAATAAAAAAGAACTAAGTTACAGAAAATAAAAAAATATTTACAAACATAAGAAAAATATTACAACAATTTGAAACTAATTACACCTACTCTAAGTCCCCTAATAAAATAACAAAGCCCCCCAAAATAAAAAATTCCCTACCCTATTCTAAATTAAAAAAGTTACAAGCTCTTTTACCTTACCAGCCCTGAACAGGGCCCTTTGCGGGGCATGCCCCAAGAATTTCAGCTCTTTTGCCTGTAAAAAAAAACATACAATACCCCCCCCCAACATTACAACCCACCACCCACATACCCCTAATCTAACCCAAACCCCCCTTAAATAAACCTAACACTAATCCCCTGAAGATCTTCCTACCTTGTCTTCACCATCCAGGTATCACCGATCCGTCCTGGCTCCAAGATCTTCATCCAACCCAAGCGGGGGTTGGCGATCCATAATCCGGTGCTCCAAAGTCTTCCTCCTATCCGGCAAGAAGAGGACATCCGGACTGGCAAACATCTTCTCCAAGCGGCATCTTCGATCTTCTTCCATCCGGTGCGGAGCGGGTCCATCTTGAAGCAGGCGACGCGGATCCATCCTCTTCTTCCGATGTCTCCCGACTAATGACGGTTCCTTTAAGGGACGTCATCCAAGATGGCGTCCCTCGAATTCCGATTGGCTGATAGGATTCTATCAGCCAATCGGAATTAAGGTAGGAATTTTCTGATTGGCTGATGGAATCAGCCAATCAGAATCAAGTTCAATCCGATTGGCTGATCCAATCAGCCAATCAGATTGAGCTCGCATTCTATTGGCTGATCGGAACAGCCAATAGAATGCGAGCTCAATCTGATTGGCTGATTGGATCAGCCAATCGGATTGAACTTGATTCTGATTGGCTGATTCCATCAGCCAATCAGAAAATTCCTACCTTAATTCCGATTGGCTGATAGAATCCTATCAGCCAATCGGAATTCGAGGGACGCCATCTTGGATGACGTCCCTTAAAGGAACCGTCATTAGTCGGGAGACATCGGAAGAAGAGGATGGATCCGCGTCGCCTGCTTCAAGATGGACCCGCTCCGCACCGGATGGAAGAAGATCGAAGATGCCGCTTGGAGAAGATGTTTGCCGGTCCGGATGTCCTCTTCTTGCCGGATAGGAGGAAGACTTTGGAGCACCGGATTATGGATCGCCAACCCCCGCTTGGGTTGGATGAAGATCTTGGAGCCAGGACGGATCGGTGATACCTGGATGGTGAAGACAAGGTAGGAAGATCTTCAGGGGATTAGTGTTAGGTTTATTTAAGGGGGGTTTGGGTTAGATTAGGGGTATGTGGGTGGTGGGTTGTAATGTTGGGGGGGGGGTATTGTATGTTTTTTTTTACAGGCAAAAGAGCTGAAATTCTTGGGGCATGCCCCGCAAAGGGCCCTGTTCAGGGCTGGTAAGGTAAAAGAGCTTGTAACTTTTTTAATTTAGAATAGGGTAGGGAATTTTTTATTTTGGGGGGCTTTGTTATTTTATTAGGGGGCTTAGAGTAGGTGTAATTAGTTTCAAATTGTTGTAATATTTTTCTTATGTTTGTAAATATTTTTTTATTTTCTGTAACTTAGTTCTTTTTATTTTTTGTACTTTAGCTAGTTTATTTAATTGTATTTATTTGTAGCAATTGTGTTTAATTAATTTATTGATAGTGTAGTGTTAGGTTAATTGTAGGTAATTGTAGGTAGTTTATTTAATTATTTTATTGATAGGGTAGTGTTAGGTTTAATTATAACTTAGGTTAGGATTTATTTTACAGGTAAATTTGTTATTATTTTAACTAGGTAACTATTAAATAGTTCTTAACTATTTAATAGCTATTGTACCTGGTTAAAATAATTACAAAGTTGCCTGTAAAATAAATATTAATCCTAAAATAGCTATAATATAATTATAATTTATATTGTAGCTATATTAGGATTTATTTTACAGGTAAGTATTTAGCTTTAAATAGGAATAATTTATTTAATAAGAGTTAATTTATTTCGTTAGATAAAAATTATATTTAACTTAGGGGGGTGTTAGTGTTAGGGTTAGACTTAGCTTTAGGGGTTAATACATTTATTAGAATAGCGGTGAGCTCCGGTCGTCAGATTAGGGGTTAATAATTGAAGTTAGGTGTCGGCGATGTTAGGGAGGGCAGATTAGGGGTTAATACTATTTATGATAGGGTTAGTGAGGCGGATTAGGGGTTAATAACTTTATTATAGTAGCGCTCAGGTCCGCTCGGCAGATTAGGGGTTAATAAGTGTAGGCAGGTGTCGGCGACGTTGAGGGGGGCAGATTAGGGGTTAATAAATATAATATAGGGGTCGGCGATGTTAGGGGCAGCAGATTAGGGGTACATAGGGATAACGTAGGTGGCGGCGATTTGCGGTCGGAAGATTAGGGGTTAATTATTGTAAGTAGCTGGCGGCGACGTTGTGGGGGGCAAGTTAGGGGTTAATAAATATAATACAGGGGTCGGCGGGGTTAGGGGCAGCAGATTAGGGGTACATAAATATAACGTAGGTGGCGGTCGGCAGATTAGGGGTTAAAAATTTTAATCGAGTGGCGGCGGTGTGGGGGGACCTCGGTTTAGGGGTACATAGGTAGTTTATGGGTGTTAGTGTACTTTAGGGTACAGTAGTTAAGAGCTTTATGAACCGGCGTTAGCCAGAAAGCTCTTAACTCCTGCTATTTTCAGGCGGCTGGAGTTTTGTCGTTAGAGCTCTAACGCTCACTTCAGAAACGACTCTAAATACCGGCGTTAGAAAGATCCCATTGAAAAGATAGGCTACGCAAATGGCGTAGGGGGATCTGCGGTATGGAAAAGTCGCGGCTGTAAAGTGAGCGTTAGACCCTTTAATCACTGACTCCAAATACCAGCGGGCGGCCAAAACCAGCGTTAGGAGCCTCTAACGCTGGTTTTGACGGCTACCGCCGAACTCCAAATCTAGGCCTATGTTACACAAAATAAAAAATAAATTATCAAAGATTTAAACAAATTACACCTAATCTAAGAGCCCTATGAAAATAAAAAAGCCACCCAAAAATAAAAAAAATCCTAGCCTAAAATAAAATACAAATACCCCTTAAAAGGACCTTTTGTGAGGCATTGCCCCAAATAAATCAGCTCTTTTACCTGTAAATAAAAAATACAAATACCCTCCCAACAGTAAAACCCACTACCCACACAACCAACCCCCCCAAATAAAAACCTAACTAAAAAAACCTAAGCTCCCCATCGCCCTGAAAAGGGCATTTTGATTGGCATTGCCCTTAAAAGGGCATTTAGCTCTATTTAAGCCCAAACCCCTAATCTAAAAATAAAACCCACCCAATAAACCCTTAAAAAATCCTAATACTAACCCCTGAAGATCCACTTACAGTTTTGAAGATCCAAAATCCATCCTCCAAGAAGCTGGCAGAAGTCTTCATCCAAGCGGCCGAAGTCTTCATCCAAGTCCGCAGAAGTCTTCACCCAGACGGCATCTTCTATCTTCATCCATTCGTCATGGAGCAGCTAAATCTTCAAGACATCCGACACGGAGCATCCTCTTCATTCGACGTCTTCTTGAACAATAAATGTTCCTTTAAATGATGTCATCTAAGATGGTGTCCCTTACATTCCGATTTGCAGGGTCTGTTTGGAGGTTCTGGGTTTTTTGCCCTTCCAGACGTATTTAGTGATAAGGCTCTGTAGCCTATTAAGGATGGGTCTGGGGACATTGATCGGGAGGGATCGAAACAGGTTATTTTGGGGTTAAAGGATATTTTAATAACGGCAATCCTGCTTGTCCAAAAGATCTCACTTCCCATGAGTCAAGAAGTTTTCGCCATTCTGGGAGCCTGTCGGAATAGTTTTTAGTGATAACTGTGGTTGTGAACGAACTGAGGTGAATTCCTAATAACTTAATGGAATTTGCTGACCATTGGAACAGGTATTTTCCCTGTAAAAGTGTAAGCTCATGTGGTATGTTAGTATAGAGAGCTTCAGTCTTGGCTATGTTTAATTTGTAGTAGCTCATAGTGCTAAAATGGGCGAGCAGTTTGAATACGGCCGGAAGGGACCTGGATGGGTTGGTTAGAAGGAGAGTGATATCATCTGCATAAAGGGTAATTTTATGTTGAGACTCTAGGATAGGAAATCCTGCAATGTCTGGGTCCAATCTGATGGCTTGCACTACAGGTTCTATAGAGAGTGCGAATAAAATAAAATCGGCGAGAGGGGGCAACCCTGCCTAGTCCCATTGGAAATTTTGAAGTAGCTAGACTGAAAGCCCACTACCTTAACTTTAGCAAATGTGGTAGAATATAGGGCCTGTACAAAAGTTATGAATTAATTTGGTAGCTTGAAGGCTCGTAAAGTTTCCCATACATATTCCCATCTCATCCTGTCGAAGGCTTTTTCAGCATCAAGCAACAGGGTGAGCATGGGTAATTCCCTCTCATTCGCCTCGGCCAGGATGTCTAGAACTCGTCTCGTAGTGTCTGGCCCTTCTCTCTGGGGGACAAATCCCACTTGGTCCGGGCGAACCAAAGTGGGAATTATTTTAGAGAGGTGGATAGCGATAATTTTGGCATATAATTTAGTGTCTATATTAAGTAATGACATAGGACGATAGCTGCGACAGTCTGAGGGATCTTTACCAGGTTTGAGTATAGTTGTGATCGTGGCTTCCAGATATTCTTTATGGAAACAGCCATGACGTTTTGCTTCATTAAAAGTTCTGCATAGGATGGGGGAAATTAGGGCGTCATAGGTTTTGTAAAATTGCCCAGTAAGGCAGTCTGGGCCTGGGGATTTAGATACTTTGAGTTCTTTAATGCTCAAATGTACTTCCTCAAGTGAGATCGGGGAGATGAGGTTGGGAGTGGCTTCCTGGGTTAGCTGCGGAAGATCTAGAGAACATAGGAATGACCCAATATGGACTTCCGGTTCAGGGAGGAGCTGAGATAGATGCATGAAACCAGCGTCTCTGGAGAAACCACCACTCCACCGCTTCCCCAACTGCCGACATAGCACTTGGCAAGGGAGAGGACTGTTCCCCTGCCGGGCATCCTTGTGGGTAAAGAGACCTCACTCGCAAGGCCTTCGATAGCGGAAGCCTGCTGCAAGCCGTTTGGGTCAAGTCGCTTGGGCCACAGTCCGTCACCTCATTGGGCTTAGACACAGTCTCTCACCGGGATCCTAGCTGTGCTGGAGATGTGAAGAGGTTTGGAGGTGAAGATGCAGCTGTAAGCTGTAAGCGCAACCTTGTCATCTGCCCTGGTAAATCCACAACATTTTTGGACCGCTAATACAAGTTATTACTGTAGGCACTCTCCCAGAACCCCACAAGTGGTGTGTGTTCTAGGGGCAGTCTGGCTGGCCGCTCACGGAACACCCGCCCTAGGGATTGGAGTATTGCTCCAGGACTGAGAATCATTGTTTGCAGTTCTGCTCATTATTGTTAAAACTGAGCATTATTGGCTCAAAGAGCCTCAGCTGTACCTCTGTTTTTTGGGGTCATTGGATTCCAGAAAGTGGATAAGAAGGGGTAAAGAGGAAATTTAAAGGAAGAGAAGAGAGGGAAAAAAAAGGATAAGTATGGTGTAATCCACAAGAAAATTCGAACTGATACTGGCAAGCCACAGATAAGTACTAAAACTCTATATACATGTTCAAATTTAATTTTTTGATGGTAAAGCATGAAGGAAATCTGTTTGGATAAAAATATGATATAATCTGGCAAAGAAAAGAGATGCTCCAAGGGGTTGTATATATCTTTTGTGTCTCTTAAACAGCGGAGTCCCCTGGATTTTTAATTATTGGAACACTGCAAGATAAGGAACAAGAATATACACATAGTAATACATAATTGGAACCTACTTGGTGTCTTTGCCCTACTTAAATAGGGATATACTGCACTAATTTAACTGTGTGGAATAATTGTAACTCCCTAGCTACTGTTATAAATCTCCTTGTTTAAAAGAAACCTGTAAATGCAATATTAGCTTCATCTGTTTCTTAGAAGTTACCTTGCTTGGTTAAGTGTTTCTTTTCCCTATGATATAGTTAACAAATAAATGGATGGTGTTAATTCTAAATTTTAACTTGATATGTCTGTTAGGAGCTAGAGCTCTGTTAATTGGGTAGATAAATAGAATAATTAATCTACCATTTTCCACGCTACTTATGGTATAAAAACTATAGTATAAGCTAAGGTTATCTAAACCTACTGTTGTTGACATCTCTGAAGAGTATTTGTTTTTTTGTTTTGTTTTTGTGTTTTCTGCAATTTTTATTTTCTGTTGTTTTTGCAACTATTGCTGTTAGGGACACATTAGATTATTATAGCTTACCAGTACCCTTAATTTTTTTTCTTTACTTTATATCTATCTGATCACTAGGAGCAGATCTTATCAGTCTCCCTAAATTAAAATTGCCACTAGGTTAAATCCTTTTCTGCTTTTATTTACACATGCACTTAACCCACACTCAACTTCTTGCTGTTGTGTCTTCCTTTGCACATACATAGGTGTATTTGTATGTATGTGTGTGCATATATGTATATATGTATATATATATATATATATATATATATATATATACATACACAGGTGTGTGTATATGTTTATATTGATATTGATATTTCTATCTATATCTAGATAGCTGTGTTTTCACGAGTTCACTGATTTATTTTCTTTATAATTATCCAGCGTGTGTATATGGATAAGTATCTTGGTATTAGTAAGACTAGATCCCCAGCCATGCCCCCTAAAAAAAGATAAAAAAAAACTTGAAACAGCCTAGAAAACTCTGAAGCAGGAGTAACAGAAAATATGCATCCAACATACTCTAGTATCGACACTAATAGTTTGGTCAAACAAATTTCAGATATCTTTATTCCACAATTTGATGGTATGGAAAAAGAGTTCTCCTTACTCTCTAATGATTTAAAACAAATTGCTAACAGGGTTACTGAGGCGGAAAACCGAATTTCTAACATAGATGACATACAAAATACCCAACAGGCCATTATTGACGCTCAAGCTAAATGCAACCAAGTTATACAAACTTGCTTATTTGAATTAGAAGATAGGTCCCGCAGAAACAATTTTAAAGTAGTGGGGCTTACGGAATCTGCAGAAAATTCAGACCTTATGAAGTTTTCTTCCATAACCCTCCCACAAGCACTAGGCATCCCAATGGAAAGTCTTTCTTTACCAGTAGAAAGAGTTCACAGAATTGGCCCCATTAAACACCAAGATCAAAAACTAAACCAAAAAAGACCAATAATGATTAAGTACCTGAATTTTCAGGACAAAGTTAAAATCCTGACTTTCTATAGAAAACAAATTCCTTTTGAATTTAATAAAGAGCGTATCATGATATTCCAAGATTTCTCAGCAGAAACATCCAGTAAGAGGCGGGACTTTGCCCCATATTGCACACAGCTGATCAATCTTGGAGTACAGGCTACTCTCCAGTACCCCGCAAAATTAAAAATATTCCATGACTCTAAAACCCTAATTCTTGATAAAATAGAGGACGTCAAAATCTTTGTTGACAAAGTTAAAACATGAAATTGCCCTAACAGCGTTCATAAACAGAGAATTAAGATTTATGATGGTACATCGAGACAAGGACTGGTTCATTCTTTCTCCTTTTAAAAAAAAATGTTATGTGTTTTTGGTTTTTAATATGCATTCTAAATACTAACACCTAGATTTAGAGTTTTGCTGCCGCCGTAAAAACCAGCGTAAAGGGCTCTTAACGCTGTTTTTTACCGCATGCTGGTATTTAGAGTTTCCTTACCGACAGTCAAAAATTTCCTAACGCTGAAATCCTTACCGACAACCCAAACACAGTAGTTAACATCTAATGCCAAAATAAACATCCACAAAACAAATCACAAAACAAATATTACACAAAGTACACACACTCATACAAACACTATATTTATTTTTCATTTTTCATATTTTCACGTCAAAATAGAAAGGATCAGAGTTACGAGATCTCGGGTGTTAGAAAATAAAACAACACAAATACATCTTGCTATTGACTTACATTGACAGACGGGAACAGACACTCATATAGCTACATCTAACTAATAATATTATCACATACATACACTCATCGATGCATACAAACAATATACACCACATTACATACACAAAGAAGAATTTGATTACGAAATAAATATGATTTAGCTACTTTTTCAAACAAGACCATGACGTCACTCACTTTACGCTCAAAACCAGTCTTGGATTTTATTTACACACAAATTTTTCTCCTCCTTTGCCTTCTATGGGGAAGACGTGCCCGTGCATGAGACATACAGATTTACATAACGCATGCAAAAAGCATAGACAAAAAAAACTCTAAATACCAGCGCTAGAATTCTGAAACTAACTCATGTTTTCCTGCGTTAGACCCCCTATGACAAATAGATCAAGAAATCTCTATTTCCCTATGGAGTTATGGCTTCTACTTATGGGAAATTCACAATATTAAATTGTATGATACTTTTACATCAACTACAAATCACCATCACTAGTAACAAACATTTTCAGCAATTACATGAGATTTAAACGGAAAGAAAAATAATTGGAACATTTCAGGATTCACAAACAGTAGACAATTGGAAACACCTCTCATTTACCTTTATTATAGCATTTCATTTATTCAACTCATATGCTTGCAGCAACAGCATATCTACATAGGCTAAACACATGATCATTCATGGATGCACATACATTACTTTCAGCATTCACTCATACATGTGCATTTATATGATGGGGGAAAAACACATTACATTCTCTCTATGAATCATGAAACAGAAAATAGGGATTTTACTGTACCTTTAACATCACGATTCACTCAGAATAAACCATTAGGAATTACGTACAATAAGAACATCATTAGAACAGATTACAGCTGTCACTTTTTGGGAAGGAACAACAATGCTATACTGCTTTATAGAAGTCAGCATATGTGGGACACAATCACAATATATACGTAGATGTACATAACACGCATCACGCAAACACAAAGCACACATTTATATTTTAATCAGCACACAATAACAATGTAGTAAAATACAACAACACAATGAGGATTTCATAACTACACAGACAGGTTAACAATATGATGATGTCATTAGAAGCTTCAACCATACACATTACAGCTTTAGGACTGTACCGCCCCTTTCAAAACTTTAGCACTCAATACTACAATACAACATATACATAAACAAGAGTTTGGAACATCATTATTATGGCGATTTTAAAGGGATGCATACAATATTGACATCTCGCTAATCACTTATATATACATTACTAGAGATGTCAGCTGTTACTTTATCGTTTACAAACAATATTGCAGCAACATTGATCAATCACATTCTATGCACACATTATACTCAAGTATGCACTTTCATTCATGTTAGCGTGGATGTGTGCTTTTTACTATAACATCACGTTTATTAAGTATTTATTACGCATATGAACAAACATTACAAAGATGCACTGTATGTGTGACATTTTACACTTTCACATTGAGATTCATTGGGGGAAAACAAAATTTCAGCAAACACCTAAGAAAAAAGCCCACTTTGAAAGCATTTGCGCCGCTCACATACAAACAAGTGAATACAATCAGCAATCATTACAAACTCACTACCATTGGACTAATTGCACTATAAATCCCCCAAACAACATGGCCAAAGTGTCCCTTGTGATCGACATTGTATCAATTCGCTTCTGTGTTTTTGCATACCTTGTTACTCCTTGCGTTGTGTTTAATCTGCTGTTTGGCTTTGTGCTGCTAAGCTTGGCAAATATGGATGACGATCTGATATTCGCTGCTGGTGGTGCTGTTGCCGATGTAGCGATTCATAGAATAAGGCGGGCTCAGCGTCTCCAAGAGAGACGAAGGGCTCGTTTGGTTAGTGGTCCTTGTGTATACAGGGTAAGACCCACCTTGGAAAACATGAGTGACTTTGAGGTTTATGACAAGTATAGGCTCAATCGCGAACAGCTCACTGGCCTTTACGATGTTCTTAGACCTCATCTGGAGCCACATATATGAATACAGACTGCTGTCCCTGGCATCACTAAGATGTTAAGTTGTATATACGTCCTGGCCTACGGGAGTTTTCAATCTGGAGATATGTACATGCATGGCCTGTCTCAAGGTATAGTCTCTGTCGTGTTTGATCACTTTCTGGATGCCATGGTACGTATCAGTAAGCATTACATAGGATTCCCTCAGAATGATGGTGATTGGAGGCGCCTGAAGAGGGAATTCTTTGTAATAGCTGAATTGCACAATGTCTTGGGAGCAATAGATTGCACCCACATTGCGCTGCGTGCTCCAGCTGATGACTTGCCCTTCCGAAATCGCAAACATTTCCATAGCCTCAATGTGCAGTATGTTTGTGACGCACGGATGTGGATTATGCAGGTGTGTGCGAATTTCGGCAGGGCTTGTCATGATGCCCGCATCCTCTCTCTGTTGTCCCTGTGGCAGCAGTTTGAGGAAAGACAATTTACCCCTGGGTATCTCGTTGGTGAGTATTTGTGCACAACATGGTTAATTAGTTAGACAATTCCCACTGTAGTCTTAAACTGTTAGTGTAATGTGCAGCTATTTTTAGCTCAAAACAGATATGTAGCATGTTCTAGCTTAAATAGCCATATCAAAGCAAAGGTCTGGTTTATGCGAAATACGCATAGATAGCATGTCTTAGCTGAAATGGGCAGATAGAGAATGCAATTTAACCATGTCATTGTCTCTTTCTGCAAATGTCTAGTTTTAGCTCAAAACAGATATGTAGCATGTTCTAGCTTAAATGGCCAGATCGAAAATGCAATGTAACCTTTTTTTTTATTTTAGCAAAGGTCTGGTTTATGCGAAATATGCATAGGTAGCATATCTTAGCTGAAATGGGTAAATAGATAATGCAATTTAACCATGTCATTGTCTCTTTCCGCAAATGTCTAGTTTTAGCTCAAAACAGATATGTAGCATGTTCTAGCTTAAATGGCCAGATCGGAAATTTAGGTAGCATGTCTTAGCTGAAATGGGCAGATTTAACCAGATTATTATTTTTAATTTTAAAAAATTTTGTTATTGGATTTTCGTGTACACCAAATACATTTTTTAGAATATAATTTTAATTTTTATTATATATTTTCATTTTTTTATGTTCATAATTTATAGGTGATTCTGGTACATGAGCCGGCCTTGGCTCATTACGCTGTTACGTAACCCTACTGATGAGGCCCAGGAACGCTACAATAGGGCACACAAGCGGACTAGGGCTGTAATCGAGAGGATGTTTGGGCTCCTCAAAATGAGATTCAGATGCCTTGATAGGTCGGGAGGAGCCCTCCAGTACAGCCCTAGGAAGGTGGCAAAGATCGTTATAGCCTGAAGTTAGATTTGAGTATTGTCAATATATGTGAAATCTATGGAAATGACAAGTAGAGAATTGTGCAAACATGTTAGGATTGTTCATCAAATGATTCAAATTTTTACATTTACTAATATAGGGGATGCTCTGGTCATTGGGTCCTGTAACAACTTTGCCACCTGGTTTTTAAAGACAACATCAGCTGGTAAGTATAAATGTATGGACTGTGGCTGGCAGGAATTTTGAACAAAAATACATCATATGGCATACATTTTCAAAACTAGTATTTAGTTGACACATTACTTAAATTTTGTATACTCAGAAAGGGATCCTCTAGCAAGACTATGGTTCAAAGTCAGATTCAAACTCACACATTAGAGGTTAGGTCTGCTCAATATGACTCATCTTCACACATGATTGATAGAACATAACATAAGATGCTACACACGCTTAGTAAGCTAGTGACAGCAATTGTTTCAGAAATGGGGGGTGGGAGAGGGGTGCAGAACTAATTCACACACTTGTATTAATTGTTTGATTCACACTTTTTCTGCCATTAGGGAGATGACTTCATCTAAAGACTGAAAGTGAAGAATTCAAGACTGAAAGTGAAGAATTCCCAGACTGAAAGTGAAGAATCCAAAATTGAAAGTGAAGAATACCAATGGGATCATGTCTGGCATTGTCTTTCAAATGTGCTGACCTGGAAATCCATACAAAGACACGTTCACATGGTAAGTGTCAACAATTTGATGGATTAAGGCTGTGGAGGCATCCTATTGGAGACACTTAGATTATTTTTTTTATTTTAGATGGTATTTCACAATCCTCTATTTTGGAAATGATGAATAAGACACCTAATGAAGATAAACTGTTATGAGAGAATTGACTTTCAAAGACCATGCATAATCCAGGTTTGTTTGCACAATGCATGCTAGTTAAGAATCACAGGATGAAGAATGTTAAAAATGAGGAAAAGATACATGTCCTATATTAGAAGATTTGTAGCTTACATACATTACCCCTACTTTGTGCTACAGAGGAATCCAATTATGAACAATCAGACAAAGGAATACATATGATAGTTGATATAGAGGTATTATTTGAAGGGACATGAAATATTACATTTATGTTCAGCATACATTTTTTTGTTTTTTAAAAATTTTATATGCATTATTTTGTATAATTTTAAATGCTGATATTTAAATGTAATATTGATTAGACAACATAATGGTATTTTAAATGATGGATAGGTATAGATTTCATGAATGAATGTTTTTTTTTTTTTTTTACAAATATCTTTCGAAATATTTTAAAAATGTTAGAGCATAGACACAAGATGATTTTCAAGTTATTTTATTTAATGAATATTTTAAGACATGTGTGTATGAAATAACTAATGGGTTTTTTTATTTTGTTTTTCAGAGTTTCATCTGTGATGAATTTAATTTATTTTTTTGTCAAATATTTTTTAATTCTAAACATTTTTTTTTATTTAAAGAGCATCTTTTTAACATATTATAATAAATATATACATCTAATCTGACAAGTTACAAAATAATTGACTCCCATGACTGGTAGTTGTCTATTTGACAAGCACATGCCTGATATAAAATTATGCCTCATGGATTAAATTAATAATCGAAAATCCACTTATTCAGATAATGTTAAAGTCAAGTATCTTTTATAAAATAATTTGGGAGTTAAATCCATCAATGCTTTTATTGTGTAATTTATAGATGGTAAAATTTGAAATTGTTTATGAGGATATTTAGTCTGAATTTAACATAACAACTTTGTTCTTTTCACTTTTAAGAAAGGAAAGTGGTTAACTTACATTAAAGTGACAGTGTAGTTGAATGTTCAATTTGTTTTATAATATTTTGTATCTTCCTTAGGTATACAAAAACATTATTCTAATAAATATAGTTTTAATTTTTTTTTATATGTTTAAATGTTAAGTCAGTTAATTTCATTTTAGCACAAGCTAGTTATTGTATGCCATATTTATTACTTTTCTGTTCTAGTGGAGTCATTTGAAGGGTCATTTAACTATAGCTAGTTTGTAATATAATTTCACAAAATTATTCATCTTACCTCTTGGTTAGATATCACATATCTATTTGTATTTTCATTCCCCTTTAGTTTATTTCTACAATGTTAACTGCACATATTCCTAATGGTTTGGTCCTTAAAGGGACATTCCAAAAATATATCAGTTATTGAATTTTACACAATAGAAATTTATTTGATAACAAATTTTAATGTACTATTATCGAATTACATTCAGTCTTTAAATATCCTTTGATAAATAAATATCAATGCACATGGCTTAGATAATGACATAAGGCATCTATGTGCAACCAACAATCAGCATCAAAAGAGCCTAAGAGCTGAAGACGGCTAAATACAGCCATTAGAATATATTTCATTCACAGTGGGGAAAACAATCCAGAAGGTAATATAAATATGTTTTAGTCACATGTTATACTAAGTTTGAGAAAGGGAGGTGCATAGGTTTATGATCTTTCAAGCATTATTGGGAAATGTCTCCTTAAAGGGACATGAACCCAAAATATCCATTTGTGATTTAAAGAGTGTCTTTTACTTCTATTATCTCATTATCTTGACATACTTTCCTTGAAAAGCATATCGAGACAGGCTCAGTAGATGAAGATTGGTGGATGCACAGAGATGCCTTATGTGATTGGCTCAACCATGTGCATTGAAATTTCTTCTGTTAAGGATATCTAAATAAAAAAATAAATTGAGTTACATTTTAAAGTATAAACATTTATTCTCTCTCCGGATCATTTTAATAAAATATTTTGTTGCAATTTCTCTTCAAAAATAGACGCCGATGCACAATAACATATGTGAGCAGTTCAGACAAATACAAGCTTGAGGTGTATTTACTAATAAGAAACAAACATGTATTTTAACAATTATAAACAGATTATCCAAGTAACGGACATCAGAACCAGAAATTGCGCATTTCAGAAATGTCGCGTGGGAAACGTATCTGGCAACACGAGATTCACATCTTTACACATTCTAGTCTAATGTCACGCAATATCACACAATCGATGTGCATTATAAATACATTTAATAGAGCAATGTCAATACTTCACAATAAGTCACGAAATTGATTTAATGAACAATAAATACATACAATGTTAAATGTGTATTAATCGAACGTATTATCCAAGTAACGGACATCAGAACCAGAAATTGCGCATTTCAGAAATGTCGCGTGGGAAACGTATCTGGCAACACGAGATTCACATCTTTACACATTCTAGTCTAATGTCACGCAATATCACACAATCGATGTGCATTATAAATACATTTAATAGAGCAATGTCAATACTTCACAATAAGTCACAAAATTGATTTAATGAACAATAAATACATACAATGTTAAATGTGTATTAATCGAATGTATTTGTATTAAAGAAACAGAATGATATTAAACCTAGAAATGTATACAACATTTAATAATGTGACAGTATTAGATTTTTACGATAAGTGAAACATTAATATTTAACGGATCACGTATATTAAATCTGCGTCACACATCCGCATAACAGGCCCATGAGTTACAAATAAGTCTACATGAAAAATGTAGTAACAGCACCACCAGGAGGTATGTGTATGGAAGTTACTAAGATATGAAACATTAAGGAACGGCCAATCAAAGTTCATCACACAAACACAACTGGAGTAAGGATGCTCTCACAGACATGATAACAATATTTCAAAATTTTATCCAATCAGATGTACAGATAACATGTCCCATGGTGCATCTCATGTTTACTTCACCATATAAAAGTCTATTACACGTTACCATCTTTGTCAGTTCTCTAATGCCTTCTGGTATACTTATACTTATACAGTATATATATATATATATATATATATATATATATATATTTTATTTTCGGACTAGCAGGCATGACACCTCCCAGGTTCGCCAAGCAGGAGAGTGCTGCACTGGTCCACGCAGTCCAGAAGTTTTATCTGCAGCTGTTTGGGAACAAGAAGAAGTCGACAGATGCGCATGTTAAGAAGGCCCTCTTGGAGTCAATCACCAATAAGGTTCAATTGGTGAAGGGCGTCCAGAGGAGCCAGGATCAGATCATTCGGAGGTTCCGAGATATGAGGTTGCATCTGCACAAAAAAGTGGACCTCATAAGGGAGTGGATAGAAGCCCGGAAAAGAGATGGTAAGAATGTTGATCCAGAACGGAAACTCTACCTACTCCCTTATGAGGTCACTTTATGCGACCTCCTCAGTCTCCGGGTCCCCAGCAGATTTCGATCCTCTCCATTTTCGGCCTCTTCTTCTTCCCTCACAGCTGCTGGATCCCAAACGTCCGGACCAGGGGGCCAGTGCAGCTGCTTCTCTATCCAGTGGCCTGGGAGGAGTTGAAATGGAGACTGAACAAGGTAAATATCCTACTTTATATAATATATTAATATTTGATTAGACTTTTAATAAATGTGTAGATAGTCATATTTTCAACCTATATAGATATCACAACATAGGCTACATATGATGTTCAGATATATGATTTTAGAATCGTCACACATGAAATAGGAGTGATGTTTCTTGCACTCTCCAGAATATGCGTCACAGAGTGAAAATGGAATTGCGCATCCGTGAAATCCCTATCATCCGCCATTTCATACATTGACTCTAGAATCATAACCCAGTTATAAATATTATTTGTTATTGTTCAATAGTAACAAATATACTATTTCAATCTCGTAATGCACCCAATTGAAAATATATCATAAGTCTTTAAGAAATGATACTCATCACACTACTATATCCAAATTAATTATGATTCACGGATGCGCAATTCCGCATAGAATCATTGCGTAATGATCACGAAAGATAGAATTGCGCACACACATGAACATATGTTTGCTGTAACTGGCATCGCTTAAGACATGTTGGTCAAATCATTGATGCACAATTCCGCATAGAATCATTGCGCAATGATCACGAAAGATAGAATTGCGCACACACGTGAACATATTTGCTGTAACTGGCATCGCTTTACACATTTTGGTCAAATGTATACGTTAATTAGCATATATGTGAAGAATACAGTATCCTAATTTACAATCTTCTACATTATTATTTTGATCTTGCTAGTATATTTTTTATAAACAATGAAATATAGATATCAATTGATGATAATGCAACAAGACAACAAATGAATTAAGTCAACAACATAAATTTTTTACAATAATAATACAGGATCAATTTATTGAGACATTAATTTTTGGAAACAATGAACTCATGTGAATAAAAAGAGATTATTAGTTTGTCAATGTAAATGTATTTTAAACTTTTTTATCTACATGTCCTGATTTGTATTAATGATATCCAATCCTCATTGAATATTTTACAGATATGGATGTTGGTGCTGGACTCTCAGGCCAGGGTTCGTCAGACTATGGTATGCCTCATTTTAATTTCAATTTGTCTTAGAAACATGGACATAACATTACATAACATAATACATTCACATTTATCGATATTTATATGGATACTCTAATTCTCTTTTCTTGTTATTTTAAATTAAGAATCCCGATTCAAATTTTGGATTACATTGTAGTACAAATCCGAAATTATGACGATTTGAAGATATCGCTTCTATTCTTGATATCTTCATTTTACTGTAATATTAATTTCATGACCAATTTATATTCTGCCCCTGTGTAGTGATTGACATTTTTTGGATATATTTTGACAACAATGACACATTTTTGCATATGTTTCTATTTGTAAAATATACATTACATACGTTTTTGGGTTGTTGTCATTTAAGGGACATGAAAACAAAATTTTAAATTTACGTATTTAGACACGTGATTTTCACAAATGTTTAAAAATCACAGGCTGGATTTTATTTTCAAATTAATCCAATTACACATTTTGCGCTTCATGTCCCTTTAAGAGAGGATCATTAACCCCTTAATGACAGAGGACTTACCAGGTACGTCATGGAAAAACATTCCCTTAATGACAATTGACGTACCTGGTACGTCCTCTGTTGTTAGAAGCGCTGGAAGCGATCATAATCGCTTCCAGCTGCTTACAAGGGATTGTAGTGATGCCTCAATATTGAGGCATCACTGCAATCCCTTATTTTACCCACCGATGCAGAAAGGGCCACTCTGTGGCCCTCCCTGCATCGGACTATAGTCATATCACATTCGTTGGTGGGTGGGAGCAGCTTCTGGGAGGACCGTTAGGTATATGCTCCCGATCGGTATCTGCCATCAGTAGTTCCTGCAATATCGGCGGTTGCGGCGGGGGGGGGAGTGGGGGCGGGTGCGCGGGCGTGCGCGCGCACGCAAAATATGACCGGAATAAATATATAATTAATGCAGATGCCTGGGGTCCTGGGGATCTTCTTTGAGTAGTAAGGGATCTGGGAGGGGGAGGGATGTAGATTATTAAGGGGGGCCCAGCTACACTACAGAAAACATATTTTTCATCTTAAAAGTAAAAAAAAACCTATTTTTGGGGGCAAATTGGGTACTGGCAGACAGCTGCCAGTACCCAAGATGGCGGCAAATAGGTAGAGGGGGAGGGTTAGAAAGATGTATGGGGGGATCAGGGAGGTTGTGGGGTAAGGGGGGATGCAGACTGCAGACAGTATGAAAAAATAAATAAAAAAAAATAAAAAATGATTTTTATTTCAGTACTGGCAGACTTTCTGCCAGTACTTAAGATGGCGGTGACAATTGTGAGGTGGGGGAGGGAAGAGAGCTGTTTGAGGGAGGTCAGGGGGGGATCAGGGGGTGGGATGTGTCAGGTGGGAGGCTGATCTCTACACTAAAGCTAAAAATTAACCCTACAAGCTACCTAATTAACCCCTTAACTGCTGGGCATATTACAAGTGTGGTGCGCAGCAGCATTTAACGGCCTTATTATTACCAAAAAGCAACGCCAAAGCCATATATGTCTGATATTTCTGAACAAAGGGGATCCCAGAGAAGCATTTACAACCATTTGTGCCATAATTAAACAAGCTGTTTGTAAATAATTTCAGTGAGAAACCTAAAATTGTGAAAAATGTAACAGTTTTTTTTTATTTGATTGTATTTGGCGGTGAAATGGTGGCATGAAATATACCAAAATGGGCCTAGATCAATACTTTGGGATGTCTACTAAAAAAAAATATATACATGTCAAGGGATATTCAGGGATTCCTGAAAGATATCAGTGTTCCAATGTAACTAGCGCTAATTTAAAAAAAAAATGGTTTGGAAATAGCAAAGTGCTATTTGTATTTATGGCCCTATAACTTGCAAAAAAAGCAAAGAACATGTAAACATTGGGTATTTCTAAACTCAGGACAAAATTTAGAAACTATTTAGCATGGGTGTTTTTTGGTGGTTGTAGATGTGTAACAGATTTTGGGGGTCAAAGTTAGAAAAAGTGTGTTTTTTTCCATTTTTTCCTCATATTTTGTATTTTTTTTTACAGTAAATTATAAGATATGATGGAAATAATGGTATCTTTAGAAAGTCCATTTAATGGCGAGAAAAACGGTATATAATATGTTTGGGTACAGTAAATGAGTAAGAGGAAAATTACAGCTAAACACAAACACTGCAGAAATTTAAAAATAGCCATTGTCATTAAGGGTAAGAAAATTGAAAAATGGTCCGGTCATTAAGGGGTTAAATAATCTTGATGATATCCTTAAATTACATATTTTATTGTTATTGCATGCTCAATAGCATTCATTACATCAACATATGGATTCTAAAATTCATTAACAGCAAAATTGTCAAATTAAGATATTTCAATCTTAAAGGGACACTGACCACATTTTATTTCTGTTGTCATTCACATAGACCATGCAATATTAATCAACTTTATTATTTACTCCTATAATCATATTTTCAACATTCTCTTGGTATCTTAATTTGAAAAGCAAGAATGTAATTTTATATGCAGGTCAATTTTTGGCAACCAACCTGGGTTGTTCTTGCTGATTCTTGGATACCTTCAACGAGCAATATTTAATGAACCAAACAATTGCTTAGCTGCATTAAAAAAAAAATACAAAGACAAATTTAGAATAGGAGTAAATGTAAAATTAAAAAAAAATATCATTTTTGTTTTAAATCAATGTTTTAACAAAATTGAGGTCAGTGTCCCTTTAATAATTAATAGATTTATTCATCATTACATTGTTTGGATGAAACAATATAGATATTTAAATCACATATTCACTCTTGGACTTACTTTAGCATTGTGATCAATATGTGTTGTGTCCTAAACAAGATTACTGTACATTGCACAAATGGATCGATGTGACACATGGCTTGGGTTTGATTTGTCACCAGTTTTTAGTCCAAATGTTGTTTGTGTGTATTCTTTTAAAAACATTGATCAATGGGTATATTTAGATATGCAATAGAATCATATGAGATGAAGTGTCTGTCTAATATAGTCAGAAATTAAACATATGTTAAAGACATGTTTTTATTCAGAAGAACCTTGATTCACTCATGCATTTATTCTTCAGATTAGTGCTCTATTGTTCTCATTTCTAAGTATATTATTCTTAAAAATCGATAATGAGGTGATTTAGTGATGTTCACTAATAGATATCTATATCATTCATAGCTATAGTTGTTGTGGGGAGCCCAGATGGGTCCAGCACAGACGATGAGATGCCTTCCAAGCATTCTGGTAAGTCCATTGACTCATTCATATATCATTGAAGGTGTATTTGTAATCTATATTATGATCATGATTCTGATGAAGCATTACATTTGAATAAAACATATAATTTAGTCCTATGATTATATATCGATTTTATTTTAATATTGACAGATTAAGATCTCAAAGCTTCTTAGTCTACACCTTTGTTCTTCCGAAGATGGATAACATATGTTTGATTTTATTATAAATTTGGACAACAATCATGAAGTGATACACACATGAGAACTCTCAAATGTTCCATGTACTCTTCTTTTGTGAATTTATATGAAATCCAAACAATATAAGGAAATTCTTACTCATTGAGAATAACAAATCTAATGTCATTTGTATGCTCCATCAAAATGATGTAAATCATAACTTTGGATCAGTATATCTTTAATGCAACATTGATGTGTGTCTTGGAGCAACCGTAACATATGTTATAATATCTGATATTAACATGTACACAACATGTTAT
Organism: Bombina bombina; assembly: GCF_027579735.1. Classification (NCBI taxonomy): domain Eukaryota; kingdom Metazoa; phylum Chordata; class Amphibia; order Anura; family Bombinatoridae; genus Bombina; species Bombina bombina. The sequence goes on along the minus strand of NC_069501.1, from coordinate 871,434,336 downwards.
GTTTTACAGATATTGATGTAACATGTGGGACGGAGGAGGAAGAGGCGGCCATGGAGTCTGATGGTATGTGAAAGCTATCTAACATGTATCCAACATGTATTATTGTTTGTAAACATTCTCATGAAGAAAATCAAAGTCTACAGCTTTGGCACTTGAAAAAGGATTATTCCTTTTCTTTTAGAATACACTACTGCACCCCTTTCCATATCATGCAGCATGAACATATGCTTGTATTATAATTTCATTTATGTCTGATTTTTAATGACATAATGATGTCACATGCAAATTCCATGACAAACAACAATAATCATCTTCTTATTGGAAGACACTCCTTGCTATTCATTTGAGTGCCTATATGCAGACTATATCCTTATGTCATCATTGTTTAGAAATTCAAAAATAATTCTAAGTATATATAGAACATAATCATGTTGAAATACGTTGCTTTGATTTCATGATGTATGAGATGTTAATATATATTTTATTATATATTTCAGATGGACACTCCACTTCTGGGCATCATTCTCCCACCCCTGCCCAGGCCCCTCCCCTTGTAGAAGCCCCTGCCCAGACAGAAGACCCTCCGGCCCTTCCCAGTCCTCCAGGCCTGTCCCTCCAAGAATTTTCCCCCTTCGCCGCTCTCCGCGTATTTTGGTCCGTACAGTTCCCCGACTTGCCCAGTCCCCAACTCACCATGCCCATGAATCCCCAGCTGTACGGGCTCCCCCAGAGTGGCACCCCAGCCCTTGCCATCCCAATCCAAGCCCTCACCAGCCAAATCCCATCCCTCCCCCCTATCCCAACCTTCATTGTGCTAGGTGTCAGATCGTCCTTCCCAAGCACAGCTGTAAGTATCATTCTAAATCAACATTATAACATATTTAAAGTGACACTGAACCCAAAATATTTTTTTGGTGTGATTCAAATAGAGCATACAATGATAATCAACTTGATAATTTACTCCTCTTATCAATATTTCAGAGTTCTCTTGCTATATTTATTTTTATGTTGAAAGGCATCTAATTTTTAAAATATTGTGAACTCTGGGTTTTTTTATTTTTATTGGTGGATTAATTTATCCACCAATCAGCAGGGACAACCAAGGCTGATCACCAAAAATGGTCCGAAATATAAAATTACATTATTGAAATTAAAATAAAGATACCAAGAGAATGTATAAGATTTGATAATAGGAGTAAATTAAATTTTTAAAAGAATGTTCATGATCTATCTGAATCCTGAAAGAAAATATTTGGGTTCAGTGTCCATTTAATATCATCTCACTCCATATACCAATCACCACTACTTGGATAAAACAATAGAAATATAACTTTTTCTTACCTTATCTCTTCTCTAAACCACTGGGAGTGTAATTTCTTCTGCTTGCCAAAAGCTTTAAGGATAGGTGTGGATACCACAGGATAAATTAACTATTTAAATTTACAATGTATGGACAATGGAAATAATTTTTGACATATTAATACACTCAAGCTGGAAAAGTGGATCATTGTAAACAAATTAAAGGGGAGAACATTTTTGAGTAAACTGTCCCTTTAATGGTTTATGTCTGAAGAACATATTTCATATGTAGATAATAAATATTGAATATTTGATTGTAAGAATGATTTCTCTTTCTTATTCCAATGTATATTTGATATATTTATATTATGTTGTGTAATTATAATTAATATTCTTCTATTTCTTTCTTTTAGGTTGTGACTCAACATGGCTCATGCTCGAAAGTCTATCTCGTATAGAGCAGGCCGTGTTGAGGAACTCGCTGTTCCTGGGAAGGATGCATGACACCAGTCATACCCTGCTCCAGGTTCAGCGTTCGAATCTACACCATGGGGGTAGTTATCAACGTGTCAACTTTCCTGCCTTCACCGGCCCAATACGCCCGCCTAAGCTCGCCTCACATCGCCGCCGCGGACCTGAAAAAATTCGCCTAAGTTATCAAGTAAAGCTGTCAAAAAGCCGCGGGGCGATGAGCAGCGGACTGTGAGAGTTATCACTCATCCGATCTCGCTGCTCTTCGGCTGTTTGACAGCTTTCTTGCTAGCCTGTCACTAAGCACTCACACTAAGCTACACTGTTCTACCCCTATACCGGCACCCCCAGAGCCCCCCGCAACTAAATAAAGTTACTAACCCCTAAACCGCCGCTCCTAGACCCCGCCCCAAGTCTTATAAATGTATTAACCCCTAAACCGCCGCTCCCGGACACCGCTGCCACCTACATTATACCTAGTAACCCCTATCCTGCCCCCCCTACACCGTCGCCACCAATAATAAATTTATTAACCCCTATCCTGCACCCCACTACACCGCCGCCACTGTAATAAAATTATTAACCCCTAAACCTAAGTCTAACACTAACCCTAACACCCCCTAACTTAAATATTAATTAAATAAATCTAAATAATATTTCTATTATTAACTAAGTTAATCCTATTTAACCCCTTAATGACAACTGACGTACCAGGTACGTCATGCATTAACAAGCAGTTAATGACAATGGACGTACCTGGTACGTCAGTTGTCTAACAGAGTGCTGGAAGCGATCACAAATGCTTCCAGCAGCTCTGAGGGTATTGCAGTGATGCCTCGATATGGAGGCATCCTGCAATACCATTTTACAAGCCCCCGATGCAGAGAGAGCCACTCTGTGGCCCTCTCTGCACCGGTAGCGATAGTGCCGGGTGTGAGGGTGCGCGTGCACGATGCGCGTGCACGATGCGCGCGTGTGCACGTGAGCATGCATGTGCGCGTGCACGTGCACCCATTAGCCACACTAACAACAATGAATGAGGGCAGAAAGGGGAAAAAAAGGGATTTTTTTTTTTTTAAATATAAAAGGATCTGGGAGGGGGTGGGGGTATTGTGGGGGGCTGCTACACTACAGAAATAGTTTTTTAAGTAAAAATAAAATAAAAATACTTTTTGGGGGGGTTTTGGGGCCAAACTGGGTACTGGCAGACAGCTGCCAGTACCCAAGATGGTGGTAATTAGGTAGGGGAGAGGGTTAGAGAGCTGGAGGGGGGATCAGGGATTTTGGGGCTAAGGCAGGGGTCCATCACAGCTAAAATACTTGTATTATTTTTATTTAAAAAAAAAAAAAAAAAACCTCTTTTATTTAGTACTGGCAGACTTTCTGCCAGTACTTAAGATGGCGGGAACAATTGTGGGGTGGGGGAGGGAAGAGAGCTGTTTGGGAGGGATCAGGGGGTGGGATGTGTCAGGTGGGAGGCTGATCTCTAAAATTAACCCTGCAAGCTCCCTACAAGCTACCTAATTTAACCCCTTCACTGCTGGGCATAATTAACGTGTGGTGCGCAGCAGCATTTAGCGGCCTTCTAATTACCAAAAAGCAACGCCAAAGCCATATAAGTCTGCTATTTCTGAACAAAGGGGATCCCAGAGAAGCTTTTACAACAATTTCTGCCATAATTGCACAAGCTGTTTGTAAATAATTTCAGTGAGAAACCTAAAATTGTGAAAAATGTTAAGTTTTTTTTTTTATTTGCTCGCATTTGGCGGTGAAATTGTGGCATAAAATATACCAAAATGGGCCTAGATCAATACTTGGGGTTGTCTACTACACTACACTAAAGCTAAAATTAACCCTACAAGCTCCCTACAAGCTCCCTAATTAACCCCTTCACTCCTGGGCATAAAACACGTGTGGTGCGCAGCGGTATTTAGCGGCCTTCTAATTACCAAAAAGCAACCCCAAAGCCATATGTCTGCTATTTCTGAAAAAGGGGATCCCAGAGAAGCATTTACAACCATTTGTGCCATAATTGCAGAAGCTGTTTGTAAATAATTTCAGTGGGAAACCTAAAGTTTGTGACAAATTTTGTGAAAAAGTGAACTTTTTTTTTTTTTTATCGCATTTGGCGGTGAAATGGTGGCATGAAATATACCAAAATGGGCCTAGATCAATACTTTCTAAAAAAAAATATATACATGTCCAGGGATATTCAGGTATTCCTGACAGATATCAGGGTTCCAATGTAACTAGCGCTAATTTTGAAAAAAAGTGGTTTGGAAATAGCGAAGTGCTACTTGTATTTATTGCCCCATAAATTGCAAAAAAAGCAAAGAACATGTAAACATTGGGTATTTCTAAACTCAGGACAAAATTTAGAAACTATTTAGCATGGGTGTTTTTTGGTGATTGTAGATGTGTAACATATTTTGGGGGTCAAAGTTAGAAAAAGTGTGTTTTTTTCCATTTTTTCCTCATATTTTTTTTTTTTTAGTAAATTATAAGACATGATGAAAATAATGGTATCTTTAGAAAGTCCATTTAATGGCGAGAAAAACTGTATATAATATGTGTGGGTACAGTAAATGAGTAAGAGGGAAATTACAGCTAAAAGCAAACACTGCAGAAATGTAAAAATAGTCTATGGGGGGTAGTTATCAAGCCGTCTACTTTTCTTGCTTCGCCGGCCCAATACGCCCGCCTAAGCTCGCCTACCTTCGCCGCCGCGGACCTGAAAAAATACGCCTAAGTTATCAAATAAAGCTGTCAAAAAGCCGCGGGGCGATGAGCAGCGGACTGTGACAGTTATCACTCATCCGATCTCGCTGCCCTTCGGCTTTTTCCCAGCTTTATTGCTAGCCTGTCACTAAGCACTCACACTAAACTGCACTGTTCTACCCCCTATACCGGTGCACCCGGAGCCCCCAGCAACTCAATAAAGTTACTAATCCCTAAACCGCCGCTCCTAGACCCCGCCGCAACTCTTATAAATGTATTAACCCCTAAACCACCGCTCCCGGACACCGCTACCACCTACAGTATACCTAGTAACCCCTATCCTGCCCCCCCCCATACCGTTGCCCTCTATAATAAAATTATTAACCCCTATCCTGCTGATCCCGCACCTCTCCGCAACTAAATAAATAGTTTAACCCCTAAACCGCCGCTCCATGAACCCGCCGCAACCAATATTAAACCTATTAACCCCTATCCTGCCCCCCCTACACCGTCGCCACCTATAATAAATTTATTAACCCCTAATCTGCCCCCCCTACACCGTCGCCACCTATAATAAATTTATTAACCCCTATCCTGCCCCCCACTACGCCGCCGCCACTGTAATAAAATTATTAACCCCTAAACCTAAGTCTAACCCTAACCCTAACGCCACCCTAACTTAAATATTAATTAAATAAATCTAAATAAATTAACTCTTATTAAGTAAATGAATCCTATTTAAAACTAAATACTTACCTTTAAAATAAACCCTAATATAGCTACAATATAAATAATAATTATATTCTAGCTATCTTAGGATTTATATTTATTTTACAGGTAACTTTGTATTTATTTTAACCATGTACAATAACTATTAAATAGTTATTAACTATTTAATAGCTTACCTAGCTAAAATAAAGAGAAATGTACCTGTGAAATAAATCCTAACCTAAGTTACAATTACACCTAACACTACACTATACTTTAATAAATTATTCCTATTTAAAAATAAATACTTACCTGTAAAATAAACCCTAAGATAGCTACAATGTAATTAATAATTATATTATAGCTATCTTAGGATTTATATTTATTTTACAGGTAACTTTGGATTTATTTTAGCTAGTTAGAATAGTTATTAAATAGTTATTAACTATTTAATAACTACATAGCTAAAAGAAATCCAAAATTACCTGTAAAATAAATCCTAACTTAAGTTACAATTAAACCTAATACTACACTATCATTAAATTAATTAAATAAATTACCTACAAATAACTACAATTAAATACAATTACATAAACTAACTAAAGTACAAAAAATAAAAAAAGCTAAGTTACAAAAAATAAAAAAAGCTAAGTTACAAAAAATAAAAAAATAAGTTACAAACATGTTACAAATATTACAACAATTTTAAGCTACTTACACCTAATCTAAGCCCCCTAATAAAATAACAAACCCCCCCCAAAATAAAAAAATGCCCTACCCTATTCTAAATTAAATAAATTTCAAAGCTCTTTTACCTTACCAGCCCTTAAAAGGGCCATTTGTGGGGGCATGCCCCAAAGAAAACAGCTCTTTTGCCTGTAAAAGAAAAATACAACCCCCCCCAACATTAAAACCCACCACCCACATATCCCTAATCTAACCCAAACCCCCCTTACAAAAACCTAACACTAATCCCCTGAAGATCATCCTACCTTGAGTCGTCTTCACTCAGCCGAGCCACCGATGGAACTGAAGAGGACATCCGGAGCAGAAGAAGTTAATCCTCCAAGCGGCGCTGAAGAAATCTTCCATCCGATGAAGTCATCATCCAGGCGGCGCTGAAGAAAAGTCTTCGATCCGTCCGATGTCATCTTCAAAGAGGCGCTGAAGAGGTCTTCTATCCGGGCGAAGTCATCTTCCAAGCCGGGTCTTGAATCTTCCTTCCGCCGACTCGGAACCACCTTCTTCACCGACGGACTACGACGAATGACGGCTCCTTTAAGGGACGTCATTTAAGATGGCGTCCCCTCAATTCCGATTGGCTGATAGGATTATATCAGCCAATCGGAATTAAGGTAGGAAAATCTGATTGGCTGATGGAATCAGCCAATCAGATTCAAGTTCAATCCGATTGGCTGATCCAATCAGCCAATCAGATTGAGCTCGCATTCTATTGGCTGATCGGAACAGCCAATAGAATGTGAGCTCAATATGATTGGCTGATTCCATCAGCCAATCAGATTTTTCCTACCTTAATTCCGATTGGCTGATAGAATCCTATCAGCCAATCGGAATTGAGGGGACGCCATCTTGGATGACGTCCCTTAAAGGAGCCGTCATTCGTCGTAGTCCGTCGGTGAAGAAGGTGGTTCCGTGTCGGCGGAAGGAAGATTCAAGACCCGGCTTGGAAGATGACTTCGCCCGGATAGAAGACCTCTTCAGCGCCTCTTTGAAGATGACATCGGACGGATCGAAGACTTTTCTTCAGCGCCGCCTGGATGATGACTTCATCGGATGGAAGATTTCTTCAGCGCCGCTTGGAGGATTAACTTCTTCCGCTCCGGATGTCCTCTTCAGTTCCATTGGTGGCTCGGCTGAGTGAAGACGACTCAAGGTAGGATGATCTTCAGGGGATTAGTGTTAGGTTTTTGTAAGGGGGGTTTGGGTTAGATTAGGGGTATGTGGGTGGTGGGTTTTAATGTTGGGGGGGGTTGTATTTTTCTTTTACAGGCAAAAGAGCTGTTTTCTTTGGGGCATGCCCCCACAAATGGCCCTTTTAAGGGCTGGTAAGGTAAAAGAGCTTTGAAATTTATTTAATTTAGAATAGGGTAGGGCATTTTTTTTATTTTGGGGGGGTTTGTTATTTTATTAGGGGGCTTAGATTAGGTGTAAGTAGCTTAAAATTGTTGTAATATTTGTAACATGTTTGTAACTTATTTTTTTATTTTTTGTAACTTAGCTTTTTTTATTTTTTGTAACTTAGCTTTTTTTATTTTTTGTACTTTAGTTAGTTTATGTAATTGTATTTAATTGTAGTTATTTGTAGGTAATTTATTTAATAAATTTAATGATAGTGTAGTATTAGGTTTAATTGTAACTTAAGTTAGGATTTATTTTACAGGTAATTTTGGATTTCTTTTAGCTATGTAGTTATTAAATAGTTAATAACTATTTAATAACTATTCTAACTAGCTAAAATAAATACAAAGTTACCTGTAGAATAAATATAAATCCTAAGATAGCTATAATATAATTATTAATTATATTGTAGCTATCTTAGGGTTTATTTTACAGGTAGGTATTTATTTTTAAATAGGAATAATTTATTAAAGTATAGTGTAGTGTTAGGTGTAATTGTAACTTAGGTTAGGATTTATTTCACAGGTACATTTATCTTTATTTTAGCTAGGTAAGCTATTAAATAGTTAATAACTATTTAATAGTTATTGTACATGGTTAAAATAAATTGAAAGGTACCTGTAAAATAAATATAAATCCTAAGATAGCTAGAATATAATTATTATTTATATTGTAGCTATATTAGGGTTTATTTTAAAGGTAAGTATTTAGTTTTAAATAGGATTCATTTACTTAAAAAGAGTTAATTTATTTAGATTTATTTAATTAATATTTAAGTTAGGGGGGCGTTAGGGTTAGGGTTAGACTTAGGTTTAGGGGTTAATAATTTTATGACAGTGGCGGCGGCGTACTGGGGGGCAGGATAGGGGTTAATAAATTTATTATAGGTGGCGACGGTGTAGGGGGGGCAGATTAGGGGTTAATAAATTTATTATAGGTGGCGACGGTGTAGGGGGGGCAGATTAGGGGTTAATAAATTTATTATAGGTGGCGACGGTGTAGGGGGGGCAGGATAGGGGTTAATACATTTAATATAGGTTGCGGCGGGTTCAGGGAGCGGCGGTTTAGGGGTTAATACATTTATTATAGTTGCTGTGGGCTCCGGGAGCGGCGGTTTAGGGGTTAATATGTATAGAGTAGCTTGCAGTGGGCTCCGGGAGCGGCGGTTTAGGGGGTAATAACTTTATTTAGTTGAGGCGGTGTAGGGGGGTACAGATTAGTGGTGTTTAGACTCGGGGTACATGTTAGGGTGTTAGGTGCAGACATCTCCCATAGAAATCAATGGGATGTCTGTCAGCAGCGAACTTGTACTTTCGCTATGGTCAGACTCCCATTGATTCCTATTGGATCCGCCGCCTCCAGGGGTGGCGGATTGAAAACCAGGTACGCTGGGCCGGAAAAGTGCCGAGCGTACCGGCTAGTTTTTTGATAACTAGCAAAAGTAGTGAGAATGTGCCGCACTTGTGTGCGGAACATCTGGAGTGACGTAAGAATCGATCTGTGTCAGACTGAGTCCGGCGGATCGATGCTTACGTCACAAAATTCTACTTTTGCCGGTCTCGAGCCTTTGATAACTAAGGCGAATCAGCCTCGCCACAAATACGCTGCGGAATTCCAACGTATTTGAGGTTGACGGCTTGATAACTAGGCCCCATTGTCATTAAGGGTAAGAAAATTGAAAAATGGTCCGGTCATTAAGGGGTTAAAACTAAATACTTACCTATAAAAAAAAACCTAATATAGCTAAAATATAAATAATAATTATATTGTAGCTATCTTAGGATTTATTTTTATTTTACAGGTAACTTTCAATTTATTTTAACTAGGTACAATAGCTAGCCAATCAGATTGAGCTCGCATTCTATTGGCTGTTCCGATCAGCCAATAGAATGCAAGCTCAATCTGATTGGCTGACTGGATCAGCCAATCGGATTGAACTTGAATCTGATTGGCTGATTCAATCAGCCAATCAGATTTTTTCTACCTTAATTCCCATTGGCTGATAGAATCCTATCAGCCAATCAGAATTGAAGGGACGCCATCTTGGATGATGTCCCTTAAAGGAGCCTTCATTCGTCGGTAGTCCGTCAGGAAAGAAGGATGTTCCGCGTCGGCGGGATGAAGATTCAAGACCCGGCTTCGAAGAAGACCTCGCCCGGATAGAAGACTTCTTCAGCGCCTCTTGGAAGATGACATCGCCCGGATGGAAGATTTCTTCAGCGCCGCTTGGAGGATCACTTCATCGGATGGAAGATTTCTTCAGCGCCCCTTGCACTTCTGCCGGTCCGGGTCTCCTCTTCAGTTCCATCGGTGGCTCGGCTGAGTGAAGACGACTCAAGGTAGGATGATCTTCAGGGGATTAGTGTTAGGTTATTTTAAGGGGGGTTTGGGTTCGATTAGGGGTATGTGGGTGGTGGGTTTTAATGTTGGGGGGGTTGTATTTTTATTTTACAGGCAAAAGAGCTGAATTCTTTGGGGCATGCCCCCACAAAAGGCCCTTTTAAGGGCTGGTAAGGTAAAAGAGCTTTGAACTTTTTTAATGTAGAATAGGGTAGGGCATTTTTTTATTTTGGGGGGTTTGTTATTTTATTAGGGGGCTTAGATTAGGTGTAAGTAGCTTAAAATTGTTGTAATATTTTTTTTAAATGTTTGTAACTTATTTTTTTTATTTTTTGTAACTTAGCTTTTTTTATTTTTTGTACTTTAGTTAGTTTATGTAATTGTATTTAATTGTAGCTATTTGTAGTTAATTTATTTAATTTATTTAATGATAGTGTAGTGTTAGTTTTAATTGTAACTTAGGTTAGGATTTATTTTACAGGTAATTTTGTATTTCTTTTAGCTAGGTAGTTATTAAATAGTTAATAACTATTTAATAACTATTCTAACTAGCTAAAATAAATACAAAGTTACCTGTAAAATAAATATAAATCCTAACGGCTAGATTTGGAGTTTTGTCGGTAACGAACCGAAAAGCTAACGCCGGCTTTTTTCTGGCTGCACCATAAAAATAACTCTGGTATTGAGAGTCCACATAAAGGCTGCGTTAGGCTCCAAAAAAGGAGCGTAGAGCATATTTAACGCAGCTTCAACTCTCGATACCAGAGTTGCTTACGCAAGCGGCCAGCCTCAAAAACGTGCTCGTGCACGATTCCCCCATAGGAAACAATGGGGCTGTTTGAGCTGAAAAAAAACCTAACACCTGCAAAAAAGCCGCGTTCAGCTCCTAACGCAGCCCCATTGTTTGCTATGCGGAAACACTTCCTACGTCTGCACCTAACACTCTAACATGTACCCCGAGTCTAAACACCCCTAACCTTACACTTATTAACCCCTAATCTGCCGCCCCCGCTATCGCTGACCCCTGCATATTATTATTTACCCCTAATCTGCCGCTCCGTAAACCGCCGCTACTTACATTATCCCTATGTACCCCTAATCTGCTGCCCTAACATCGCCGACCCCTATATTATATTTATTAACCCCTAATCTGCCGCCCACAACGTCGCCCCCACCTGCCTACACTTATTAACCCCTAATCTGCCAAGCAGACCTGAGCGCTACTATAATAAAGTTATTAACCCCTAATCCGCCTCACTAACCCTATAATAAATAGTATTAACCCCTAATCTGCCCTCCCTAACATCGCCGACACCTAACTTCAATTATTAACCCCTAATCTGCCGACTGGAGCTCACCGCTATTCTAATAAATGTATTAACCCCTAAAGCTAAGTCTAACCCTAACACTAACACCCCCCTAAGTTAAATATAATTTACATCTAACGAAATTAATTATCTTTTATTAAATAAATTATTCCTATTTAAAGCTAAATACTTACCTGTAAAATAAATCCTAATATAGCTACACTATAAATTATAATTATATTATAGCTATTTTAGGATTTATATTTATTTTACAGGCAACTTTGTAATTATTTTAACCATGTACAATAGCTATTAAATAGTTAAGAACTATTTAATAGTTACCTAGTTAAAATAATTACAAAATTACCTGTAAAATAAATCCTAACCTAAGTTACAATTAAACCTAACACTATACTATCATTAAATTAATTAAATAAAATACCTACAATTAAACCTAACACTACACTATCAATAAATAAATTAAATACAATTCCTACAAATAACTACAATGAAATAAACTAACTAAAGTACAAAAAATAAAAAAGAACTAAGTTACAAAAAAAAATTTTTTTTACAAACATAAGAAAAATATTACAACAATTTTAAACTAATTACACCTACTCTAAGCCCCCTAATAAAATAACAAAGACCCCCAAAATGAAAAATGCCCTACCCAATTCTAAATTACTAAAGTTCAAAGCTCTTTTACCTTACCAGCCCTGAACAGGGCCCTTTGCGGGGCATGCCCCAAGAAGTTCAGCTCTTTTGCCTGTAAAAAAAAACATACAATACCCCCCCCAACATTACAACCCACCACCCACATACCCCTAATCTAACCCAAACCCCCCTTAAATAAACCTAACACTAAGCCCCTGAAGATCATCCTACCTTGTCTTCACCTCACCAGGTATCACCGATCCGTCCTGGCTCCAAAATCTTCATCCAACCCAAGCGGGGGCTGGCGATCCATCATCCGGTGGCTGAAGAGGTCCAGAAGAGGCTCCAAAGTCTTCATCCTATCCGGGAAGAAGAGGCGATCCGGACCGGCAACCATCTTGATCCAAGCGGCATCTTCTATCTTCATCCGATGACGACCGGCTCCATCCTGAATACCTCCACCGCGGACCCATCTTCTTCCGGCGACGTCCAACTGAAGAATTACGGTTCCTTTAAGGGACGTCATCCAAGATGGCGTCCCTCGAATTCCGATTGGCTGATAGGATTCTATCAGCCAATCGGAATTAAGGTAGGAATTTTCTGATTGGCTGATTCAGCCAATCAGATTGAGCTCGCATTCTATTGGCTGTTCCGATCAGCCAATAGAATGCGAGCTCAATCTGATTGGCTGATTGGATCAGCCAATCGGATTGAACTTGATTCTGATTGGCTGATTCCATCAGCCAATCAGAATATTCCTACCTTAATTCAGATTGGCTGATAGAATCCTATCAGCCAATCGGAATTCGAGGGACGCCATCTTGGATGACGTCCCTTAAAGGAACCGTCATTCTTCAGTTGGACATCGCCGGAAGAAGATGGGTCCGCGGTGGAGGTCTTCAGGATGGAGCCGGTCGTCATCGGATGAAGATAGAAGATGCCGCTTGGATCAAGATGGTTGCCGGTCCGGATCGCCTCTTCTTCCCGGATAGGATGAAGACTTTGGAGCCTCTTCTGGACCTCTTCAGCCACCGGATGATGGATCGCCAGCCCCGGCTTGGGTTGGATGAAGATTTTGGAGCCAGGACGGATCAGTGATACCTGGTGAGGTGAAGACAAGGTAGGATGATCTTCAGGGGCTTAGTGTTAGGTTTATTTAAGGGGGGTTTGGGTTAGATTAGGGGTATGTGGGTGGTGGGTTGTAATGTTGGGGGGGGTATTGTATGTTTTTTTTTACAGGCAAAAGAGCTGAACTTCTTGGGGCATGCCCGCAAAGGGCCCTGTTCAGGGCTGGTAAGGTAAAAAAGCTTTGAACTTTAGTAATTTAGAATAGGGTAGGGCATTTTTTTATTTTGGGGGTCTTTGTTATTTTATTAGGGGGCTTAGAGTAGGTGTAATTAGTTTAAAATTGTTGTAATATTTTTCTTATGTTTGTAAATATTTTTTTATTTTTTGTAACTTAGTTCTTTTTTATTTTTTGTACTTTAGTTAGTTTATTTCATTGTAGTTATTTGTAGATATTGTATTTAATTAATGTATTGATAGTGTAGTGTTAGGTTTAATTGTAGGTAATTATAGGTATTTTATTTAATTAATTTAATGATAGTATAGTGTTAGGTTTAATTGTAACTTAGGTTAGGAATTATTTTACAGGTAATTTTGTAATTATTTTAACTAGGTAGCTATTAAATAGTTCTTAACTATTTAATAGCTATTGTACCTGGTTAAAATAATTACAAAGTTGCCTGTAAAATAAATATTAATCCTAAAATAGCTACAATGTAATTATAATTTATATTGTAGCTATATTAGGATTTATTTTACAGGTAAGTATTTAGCTTTAAATAGGAATAATTTATTTAATAAGAGTTAATTTATTTCGTTAGATTAAAATTATATTTAATTTAGGGGGGTGTTAGTGTTAGGGTTAGACTTAGCTTTAGGGGTTAATATATTTATTAGAATAGCGGTGAGCTACGGTCGGCAGATTAGGGGTTAATAATTGAAGTTAGGTGTCGGCGATGTTAGGGAGGGCAGATTAGGGGTTAATACTATTTATTATATGGTTAGTGAGGCGGATTAGGGGTTAATAATTTATTATAGTAGCGGTGCGGTCCGCTTGGCAGATTAGGGGTTAATAAGTGTAGGCAGGTGGAGGCGACGTTGAGGGGGGCAGATTAGGGGTTAATAAATATAATATAGGGGTCGGCGGTGTTAGGGGCAGCAGATTAGGGGTACATAGCTATAATGTAGGTGGCGGCGCTTTGCGGTCGGCAGATTAGGGGTTAATTATTGTAGGTAGCTGGCGGCGACGTTGTGGGGGCAGATTAGGGGTTAATAAATATAATACAGGGGTCGGCGGTGTTAGGGGCAGCAGATTAGGGGTACATAAGTATAACGTAGGTGGCGGTCGGCAGATTAGGGGTTAAAAAAATTTAATCGAGTGGCACCGATGTGGGGGGGCCTCGGTTTAGGGGTACATAGGTAGTTTATGGGTGTTAGTGTACTTTAGAGTACAGTAGTTAAGAGCCTTATGAACCTGCGTTAGCCCAAAAAGCTCTTAACTACTGACTTTTTTCTGCGGCTGGAGTTTTGTCGTTAGATTTCTAACGCTCACTTCAGATACGACTCTAAATACCGGAGTTAGAAAGATCCCATTGAAAAGATAGGATACGCAATTGACGTAAGGGGATCTGCGGTAGGGAAAAGTCGCGGCTGAAAAGTGAGCGTTAGACCCTTTTTTGAGTGACTCCAAATACTGGAGTTAGCCTAAAACCAGCGTTAGGAGCCTCTAACGCTGGTTTTCACGGCTAACGCCAAACTCCAAATCGAGCCGTAAGATAGCTACAATGTAGTTATTAATTATATTGTAGCTATCTTAGGGTTTATTTTACAGGTAAGTATTTAGTTTTAAATAGGAATAATTTATTAAAGTATAGTGTAGTGTTAGGTGTAATTGTAACTTAGGTTAGTTTTTAGTTTACAGGTACATTTCTCTTTATTTTAGCTAGGTAAGCTATTAAATAGTTAATAACTATTTAATAGCTATTGTACCTAGTTAAAATAAATTGAAAGGTACCTGTAAAATAAAAATAAATCCTAAGATAGCTACAATATAATTATTATTTATATTGTAGCTATATTAGGGTTTATTTTAAAGGTAAGTATTTAGTTTTAAATAGGATTAATTTAGTTCATAATAGAAATATGATTTCGATTTATTTAATTAATATTTAAGTTAGGGGGGTGTTAGGGTTAGTGTTAGACTTAGGTTTAGGGGTTAATAATTTTATTACAGTGGCGGCGGTGTAGTGGGGGGCAGGATAGGGGTTAATAAATGTATTATAGGTGGCGACGGTGTAGGGGGGGCAGATTAGGGGTTAATAAATTTAATATAGGTTGCGGCACGGTCAGGGAGCGGCGGTTTAGGGGTTAAACTATTTATTTATTTGCGGCGAGGTGTGGGATCGGCAGGATAGGGGTTAATAACTTTATTATAGAGGGCGGCGGTATAGGGGGGGCAGGATAAGGGGTTACTAGGTATCATGTAGGTGGCGGTGGGCTCCGGGAGCGGCGGTTTAGGGCTTAATATGTATAGAGTAGCTTGCGGTGGGCTCCGTGAGCGGCGGTTTAGGGGTTAATCATTTTATTTAGTTCCGGCTGTGTAGGGGGGGGACAGATTAAAGGTGTTTAGACTCGGGGTACATGTTAGGGTGTTAGGTGTAGACAGCTCCCATAGGAATCAATGGGATGTCTGGCAGCAGCGAACTTGTACTTTCGCTATGGTCAGATTCCCATTGATTCCTATGGGATCCGCCACCTCCAGGGTGGCGGATTGAAAACCAGGTACGCTGGGCCGGAAAAGTGCCGAGCGTACCTGCTAGTTTTTTGATAACTAGCAAAAGTAGTAAGATTGTGCCGCACTTGTGTGCGGAACATCTAGAGTGACGTAAGAATCGATCTGTGTCGGACTGAGTCCGGCGGATCGAAGTTTACGTCACAAAATTCTACTTTTGCCGGTCTCTAGCCTTTGATAACTAAGGAGAATCAGCCTTGCCACAAATACGCTGCGGAATTCCAGCGTATTTGAGGTTGACGGCTTGATAACTACCCCCCCCATATAAGGCGTTTACAGTCAATGCCTGAATCTGGAGCAGAGCATGAAGAGGACAATGAAGGTAATGCCCAGTAAGTGGAGTATCTGGAGATGCTCCAAGGTCGCACTTAAGATTCTTCCGTCTACAAGTTACTGTTTGTTTTTTCCTGTTGGCATTTGGCCTTTTTTGTTTATTGTTGTGCCTATTTCACTCTTTTACCTTGTCAAATGGCTCCAATGGGGCTGTGTTGGCCCTTGTCAACTCCCTCCAAGGACTGTGATGCACTCTTTTACCTTGTCAAATGGCTCCAATGGGGCTGTGTTGGCCTTTGTTGGGCCTTGTCAACTCCCTCCAAGGACTGTGATGCACTCTTTTACCTTGTCGAATGGCTCCAATGGGGCTATGTTTGCCCTTGTCAACAACCTCCAAGGACTGTGATGCACTCTTTTACCTTGTCAAATGGCTCCAATGGGGCTGTGTTTGCCCTTGTCAACTCCCTCCAAGGACTGTAATGCACTCTTTTACCTTGTCAAATGGCTCCAATGGGGCTGTGTTAGCCCTTGTCAACTCCCTCCAAGGACTGTGATGCACTCTTTTACCTTGTCAAATGGCTCCAATGGGGCTGTGTTGGCCTTTGTTGGGCCTTGTCAACTCCCTCCAAGGACTGTGATGCACTCTTTCACCTTGTCAAATGCCTGCAATTTTACAGATGTTTCAACATGTTTTTTGTCAACGTTGTTTATGTTTTATGACATACTAATAAAATACATGTCATTCTACGATTCTTTGGCCTCTTTATTCATGTCATTGATTGAAATCTATATTTTATGTGGTTAATCCTTAAAGGGACCTGAAACCAAATAATGTTCTTTCCGGAATCATAGATCTAATACAATTGTAAATGACTTTAATATTTACATCTCCAATTTAATTAGATTCATTTTCTTGATATACTTTTCCTAAAGCTTTATCTTTGCAAGATTATGATTCGCATAGGAATGAATTTCTATATCTTTCTATATATATATATATCTTGCTGTTTGTATATATATATATATATATATGTATATTTTTAATTTAACATCCATGTGTTCATTTGTAAACTCGTGAATTGATGCACCTTTAACAAATGATCCCAGAATGATATAATCTCTGTAAAGTTGTATTTTTATGTAAATAGTATCCTCTCTGTGAACCCTGAAACAGATTTTTTTGTATTTCATGTCCCTTTAAGTGATGCTGATCACAATTGTTAAGGAATGTATCTGCATTTCTAATGCGTTTTTGTCCTTTTTACATAAACAAGGACATATAATCTTATTTTAAAAAGACACTTATTTGAATGTTGACAGCACATGTATTCCAATTTCAATTATATCTTATTGTAGTAGTGTAACCAAATCAATCACTGTGTGTAATGCGAAGGTGTAAAAACCGTCTGATTATATTACGTAGTCCCGCAATATTAGAATTTGCACGTAACCCACGTTTGTGAATGAGAAGAAAAGTTTAAAACCATGGCGAGTATGGATTGTGTGAATCATGTACATTGTTGACCCATAGCTGATAAAGAACACAACATTCTCTTTTGATGGCTGTCTGGTTGAGTAACGAATGAAAGCAAAATGTTTTCCTGCATAAGATATTTTGAGGCAAGTGCAAATCCATGAATATAGTCCATCTTGTTTAATATGTTTGTCAACAATATGTTCCTTTTTATGAATAATGACTGTGTTGTGTTTAATTTTCAACATATCGAATTCCGAAATATGCGCTATTTTATTATAATCAAGTAAAAATCAATATGCATTTATCTTTATCATATGCTAAATATATGAGATGCCTACTTCTTCTAGATGTTATGTCATCGTATTTTGTATTAAAGGGTCAGTATACACTCATTTTAAAAACACAAATATGTTTTTTATCTCTATTTATATAATCCCTTTTTTTAAAATAAATGTCTATTTTTGCTTACATTCCAATAACATTGCAGTGATTTTCAGACTCCTCGCCAAGCCTCAAAGTTTGATGTGAGTACCATCAGTTACCTTCTACAGCTTGCTCCTGTTTGTGTAAAGGGTCTTTTCATATGCATATGAAGGGGTATTGTCTTATTTTCCACTTGGAATGGGCTTTCCAGCTATCTTTTCAATATAGATAAACAGATTTTCTAAGAAAGTGTTTAAACCTTTTTCCTATGGATTTTGATATCAGTATGTGGTCATCTTGTTGTTTCTAGTAGTGTCTATTACATGCAGTTCTCTGAAAAAGATTGTATACTGTCCTTTTAATGAAAATGTTGAGTATTGTGTCATGTATGAGTTCCACATTGGTTAATCTCCAACTATATTATTGTGAGCATATATGTGTTTATTCACTCATAAATGGACTTGAAACCATATTACTTGTAAATAAAATGTCTTTCTAAAATAATTCAAATGCAATAATGTCTCTTTAAGAAAATAGACTTTATTTAATACGTCAATAGAAATCCTATTCAAGACGGACATCCGGTTGGGGGAGGAGCAGCTACACGCAGCTCCAGAGCGGGTCTGCCTCGTGTGGAGAGACGCCAGTTCCAGCCCTCCTAACGTGACCCTAGGACTCAGCCAGGAGACCGGGTCAAGGATCCAGAGATCACCGTGCCGGGTGCCACCCTAAGTCCTCTACGGATAAGGAGAGGGGAATGCCCCACAGGTTCAAAGCGAGTGAGCTAAGCGGGTAATACCGCAAACGGATAAAGACCGGCAAGCAGGAAGGAGGTAATGTTGCAGGCCTGAGTGAGAGGTCGGCTGCAGGGATCACACGTACCAGCACTGCTTGGAGTGGAAAGTGGAGGCAATCAACCTGTAATGCTTCATCAAGCCGGGAACGTTATGCATAAACAGAGGTGCTGCTAAGGAGGAGTGCTGCTCTCCAGAATATTGCAGTTCACAAGGAGACCAAAGCTTCTGCAATTAGAGAGCGGCTGCCTTCAGCACTACATCAGGGAAGGACTTCCTCACCAGACAGCATAGAACAGCCCAAGGGCCCAGACGCAAGACAGCGAAATTGAGGCTGGGGAAAAGGCTACACTTCATTTTACAAAGAAGCACAGGTGGTAAGGAACCTTGAGAATACCACCCAGGTAACATTTATCTTTGTACTCTAAAACTGCTAAATTGAAGCCTTACTTGGTTAACATTAATACCCCTGATTAATGGTGGCATAAAACACTAAAAAACTGCTAGAAAGAAAAAAAAAGGGGTCTTTTTGCCTTGAATATACTACTTCTGGACAGAAGGACATGACAATTAGCTCAGTAAACTTTCCCCTGAGGTTTCTACTGGTCCCCATGAAGGCAGTAAATAACAGATAAAGTGGTCACAGAGGAAAAAGGGGAAAAAGGAAAAAAGAAAAAAAGCAGTTTATTATTGTTGACATTGTCTGGCTTATACTGTGATAAAAAGTAGAAAAAGGCAGTATGTTAAATGCTGAAAAGTGTTATTATTATTCACTGTGATAAGTATTGTGACATGCATACTGCAGATAGATTAAGAGGCATAGGTTGTAAGAATTTTTGAGAATACCATCCAGGTAACATGTATCTGTGTTCTCTAAATCTGTTAAATTGAAGCCTTACTAGGTTAGTATTATTACCCCTGATTAATAGTGGCATAAAATACTAAAAAAACTGCCAGAAAGGGGCCTCATTCTGAACATATTACCTCTGGAAAGATAAGCTGTATGTTAAAGGCTAAAAAGTGTTACTATTATTTACTGTGATAGGTATTGTACTATGCACATTTCAGATAGATGATATACTTATTATCTGTATTTTACTTGGAAAACATGTAAGACTAGCCTATAATAAATCCCTATTTTAGTCTCTAGGGGATGGTCATATTGAAACATAGCCTAATGTAGGAGATGCAAAACATCCAAGTATGCAAAAGCAAAAGGTTTTTTCTTTTTGGAATATTAAAATACACTGATATCTTCCTCTGAGGGTCTGTAAAGAGTCAGTCATCTACACATGTTGGGTAAGAATTAGCTAAAAGGAAAATGTAACCACTGGTATAATTTTTGGGGATATAATTTTCTATATAAAGGAAAAAAAAAAAAGTTTTAAGTCTAATCCCTAATTCAGGTACAGGGTGTAATAGGCCTCTGATAGGATGAATTACACATGAGAATATAGGGGGTGCATTTTGCTCTTCTCTCTTGAATATTAAAAGAATGAAATAACATTAAATAAATAAATAAGTCCTTATAAGTAAAATTAAATAAGGTCAATATAAAGAATTTGACTGAGTAAAAGAAAACTTATACATTGCTCCTATAAGGGATCCCATATAAAACAGAGTGTCTGCTTCACACAAATTTGCACACAAAAAAAAAAAAATATATTATTATTTTTTTTATTTTTTTTCACGTAAGGGTTTTGAGGATAGTACAACAGGCATATTGCCTGCTTAATGTAAGTTTAATATATATAGATTAAGAAGTCACTGAACACAGAGTGTTAAAGAAGGAAGGTAGAAGAATTTTTATTTTTGAGTTAAGAGAATACATGGATAAATATATATCACAGCACAAGAATAAGTCTCCAGCTATGGCTGCTAGAAGTAGGGAAAAAAAAAATAAAGGAAGCAGTGAATCTGTGTCAGAATCCATTAATGAGAGTGTTAATCAGCTTGACTCACAGGCTTTAATCAAGATGATGTCAGACATCTTTTTGCCTCAGTTTGACTTAATTAAGTCTGAGATATCAGGCTTGACAAACGAGGTGAGACAGTTTTCAAAAAGATTAACAGAGGTTGAACAACGTGTATCAGACCTAGAGGATAGGGTTGAAGGTCAAGAGGCAAATATTGTTGATATAAGAAAGAATTATGATAAGTTACAACAGAAAGTAGATGATCTAGAAAATCGAGCACGCAGAAATAATATTAAAATAATAGGACTACCAGAAGACACACAATATAAGGACCTGAACGTATTTATGGCTGAAATTTTTCCCAAATTACTGGATATACCCCCGCAGACATACCCCTCATAGTAGAAAGAGCACACAGAATAGGAAATAGAAGGGAAGATAGCAACATAGACAGACCGAGACCGGTAATTACTAGATATCTCAATTTCCAAGATAAGGTGAAGTTGTTACATTATTATAGGAAAAAGAGGGATTTAGCCATAGAAGGAAAAAGAATCCTTATCTTCCAAGATTTCTCAGCAGAAGTATCTAATAAAAGGAGATTAATGTCGCCTCTGTACACTCAACTGATAAATAAGGGTTACAATGCCACACTAATATATCCAGCAAGAATACGTATTCAGGGCACCAAGGGGACAACATTTTTAGAAAATTCTAAAGACGCTGAAACATTCATGAGAGAGGAGGTAATATAAAAAGAGGTGTATACAATGAGAAATTGATTTTTTTGAACCTGTATGATAAGATGTATAGAAAAGGTAGAGTTCAAAGGGTGGATGTGGGGGAGGGGGATTTTTCCTCTTTTATATATATTTTTTTTGTTTGTTTGCTTTTTGTTTTGTTTGTTCATATTTTGCCAATCCCACTTGGCCAGGTGGTCTGAATAAAAATGACTAGTCAGATTAGATGTACCTCTTGGAACGTAGAAGGTTTCACCTCTCCGATAAAAAGGAAAGCTATTTTGAGACAACTAAAGGGTTTGAAGACCGACATTGCTCTTATCCAGGAGACATATCTAAAAGAAAAGGAATTAGCCAAATTGAAAACTAGCTGGGTGGGAGAAGTAATAGGCACCCCATGTAATAAAAGAAAGAAAGGGGTTGCAATTTTATTAAATAAAAAGTTACAATACACAGTTATATCCTCAGAGTTAGATATAGAAGCAAGATATATGATAGTAAAAATTGAGGTGGAGAAGAGAAGATTCACCATTTGTAATGTATATGGCCCCAATGATTATACCCCAACATTCTGGTTAAACCTCCAATCACAGTTACTGGAAAAAACAGAAGGGATTCTTATAATAGGGGGGGACTTTAATATGGCCCCCCAAACTCCTATAGACAGAATAAGAGAGGGATTAGCTAGAACAAAAACTAGAAGAGATAAGTTAGAGGCTAAATTACTTAGGAAATTTATGGTAAATATTATTATAAAGGATATTTGGAGAGAGAGGAACCCGACAGATAAGGAATATACATGTGCCTCCAAGGCTCATAGGACGCTCTCAAGGATCGATATGTTTTTAATTTCAGAGAAATTATCAGGTTTGGATGTAGAAGCAGAGATAAAAGAAATAACAATATCAGACCATGCCCCACTAATCCTTAAAATTAGTATAAATAGTGGCAACTCCCCCTTAAAAAGATTTTGATTCCCGAATTATCTGATTAATAATACAGACTTTAAAAATATGTTGGTAACAAAGTGGCAGGATTTTCGTATGAATAACTCAGAATACTTGGATAAGCCGGAGATATTCTGGGAAGCGTCAAAAGCGGTAATTAGAGGCAAAGTTATTGCTTATATATGTAAAAAAAAGATTAAACAAAAAAAACAGAGAAAAAGAAATGGTAAAGAGACTAAGCTCAGCATACAATAGATATCTTGATGAGTCAAATAGGAATAATTGGCAACAGTATGTAGAGGCTAAGGAGGCTAGAGACATATGGCTACTTGATAAAACTACACAACAAGAACTTAGAATGAGTGCAAAATTTTTTAGATTTGGAAATAAAGCAGGGAAGCTATTAGCAAGCCTAGTCAAGAGATCGAAAGGACATAATTATATTAGCTCTATATCTATGAATGGTAAGACGGTTAATAAGACAGAAGATATCCTAAAGTTATTTACGGAATATTACCGGAAGATATATAGCCCAGGAGAACTAAACTTTGAAAAAAAAAGCTGAATTCTGGACTAAATTAAAAAATGTAAAGCTTAAGGAATCAGATGGTAAAAGAATCATCAGACCGATCTCAGATGAGGAGATTAGCAACGCTATTAAGAATCTAAAAAATAGTAAAGCATCTGGGCCAGATCTACTACCAAACGAATATTATAAAATGCTATCAGAACATATAACTCCTAGATTATCTTCCCTGTTTAATTCATACCTTATTAAGGGGGAGGAAATGTCATCCCACTTCACGGCATCCTGGACTACTTTAATTTTAAAACCAAACAAAAATCCAACAACAATGGAATCATATAGACCCATATCTCTGTTAAACTCAGATTATAAAATTTTGACAAGTATTATCACAAACAGACTTCAGGTAGTTCTGGAATCAGTAATTCATAATGATCAGACGGGTTTTATGAAAGGAAGAAATTCCTCTTCTAACCTGAGAAAAGTATTTTTGGTGTTAGATTATCTGAAATATGCAAAACAAGAACAGAAAGGGGAAAAAAAAAAAAAAAGTGAAGGAGGTGGAAAATTATCTAGTCTAGCAATAATCTCTCTAGACGCACAAAAAGCTTTCGATTCGGTGGAATGGGATCATCTTTTTACTTCACTGTTAGAATTCGGTTTCCCTGAGACAATAATTAATCTAGTTAAAAATATTTACAAAAAACCTTGTACTGCACTTTTAATAAATGGTCAGATATCAGAAAGTTTAACACTAGGCAGAGGTACCCGTCAGGGATGCCCCCTCTCACCCCTATTGTTTAACATCGTAATAGAATCACTTGCTATTATCTTAAGGGAGAAAATACAAGGGATTAAGGTGGGCAACTATGAATGTAAAGTATCCTTATATGCAGACGATCTGTTATTGTATGTATGTAATCTTAAGGAAAATATTCCATTAATACTTGAAATAATTAAAGACTTTAGTTCTTTCTCAGGCTACAAGATCAATCTTTGTAAATCTGAAGTGATGGTAATTAAGGGAGATAAAGATATAAGATTGGAAAATTACTTCAAAATTGCCCAAGAAGGTATAAGATATTTAGGAATCTTGATCTCAACTAGAGAGGACACATGGTATAGTATGAATTACACACCACTACTAAAGAAAATAAAAGAAGATCTAAAAGCTTGGACCAAGCTACCTATTTCAATCACTGGTAGAGTCAATCTTTTTAAAATGATTATCTTTCCGAAAATCTTATATTTAATCCAAAACATCCCGGTGATGATGTTGAAAAAAGATATAAGAGGAGTGTCGTCAGCAGTAAGGCAATTTATTTGGAATAATAAGAGACCTAGAATTTCATTAAACAAACTTTACATGCAGAGAGGTATGGGCGGATTAGCTCTACCAAATCTGGAATATTATAATTGGGTAATGCTAAGCAGAATAGTGGTGGAATGGATAACGGGGGCTACGTACTATACGATACCAGAGGCTGAGAGAAACTTTTTCAAACCATACGACTTACTGAACATTATACATAATCAGTGGCAGAAACTTCCGGTTAATATTAAGAATACAAAAACCATAGCTAACCCGATAATAGCCTGGCAAAAACTTTGCAAGAAAATGGGTGTTGAATTTGGTATGTCCAAATATTTGTCTATACAGAATAACTTGGTATTTCCAGCAGGCATTAACTCGCCTCTATTTCAAAACTGGGAAGGAAAGGGGCTGAAATTTATCCATCAATTACTAGACACAGAACGAAAGGTTGTTAAAACATTTGATGTATTAAAAAGGGACTTCCTAATAGATAATAGAGATCTCTATGCTTATCTACAGGTCAGGCACTATGCGAACCAACTTATTAAGGAAAATGGATGGGACTGGAGGTGGGATAAGGTTGAACCCTGGTTAAAAATGGTCAAACAGGGATTTTATTCAATTTCACCATGGTATAAAATTATCTTTGTCCAGGAAGGCCAAAACAACCTAGATAACTTAACTGATAAATGGAGACCCTACATCACAGAAATTAATGAGCCCATTGAAAAGTTAAGTGAGTCAATTTCGCAAGTAGCAAAAATAACAATATCAGAAACTTGGAGAGAGGCACACTTGAAACTATTATACAGAACGTATTACACCCCTAAGAAAGGAGCAGAATGGGGCAATACACAGTTTAACAAATGTCCAAAATGTAGTAAATACGCAGCTGACTTGATACATATGAATTGGGAATGTCCCTTAATTAGACAATTCTGGCTTAAAATCAAGTATTTGTTGGATAAGATCTTAAAGAGACCCAGCAACATTGAGTTAGAACAAGTGCTGTTTCTTCCAAG
Source organism: Bombina bombina (assembly GCF_027579735.1). NCBI lineage: Eukaryota > Metazoa > Chordata > Amphibia > Anura > Bombinatoridae > Bombina > Bombina bombina. The sequence goes on along the minus strand of NC_069501.1, from coordinate 871,409,408 downwards.
ATCTAAAGAATTAGGGAGAGACTGGAAATTTATATATATCTCGGTACTAGCGGCGAGGAGTATAATTTTAAAAACTGGAAAGATAGTAAAAAACCTAGTTTTGTAGAATGGAAGAACTTCTTGATAAAACAGGCAGTTATTGAACAATATGATGTACAGAATATCGATGAGAATGCAAATATAGAATACATGAATAAATGGGGGAAATTGATACATTCATTGTCTGTTACTCTGCAGAAACAGTTCTTGTATCCTTATAGGAATTCAGCTGAAGTTGAAGCTTAGATAGAGGGCAGGTGGGAATGGCAAACAAATATATTTTTTATTTTTTTTTGTTCGTTGTGGTTTTTGTTTTGTTCTATTTTTGTTTTGTTTTGTTTAGATGTGGTTTTTTAGGTTTAGCCGTTGACATAGCTTGTCAACGGCATGGGATCAGGTGGAATTGAAAATCCAAAAATTATAAGATCAGAATACAGGACGATTTTTATTTTTTATAGTATTGATTGAAGGGCGGTAAAAAGAACATAATGAAATATGCTTAGTTTATGTAGGGCCCTATGTTATTTATGTTTGAAAGGTGCAAAACACCCTGTGAGGTGGAATTATGACCCAAATGAGAGGTCAGTAATTGTTTATTTGTCTTTTCCTTACTGTATATAAAAGGTAAAACATCCTGCGAGATGAAAGAGAAGCCCGATTGAGCGGCATTGTATTTATATTTTTTGGTCATAAATAAAAATATATAAAAAAAAAAAGAAATCCTATTCAAATATTAGTTGTTTGAACAAGTACATGTAGATATACCAACAATCACAAAAGATTAGTATATGTTAGCATAAGTCATTTTTTAAAGGGACAGTCTTGAAAACCAATAATTATTTTCATTATGAAAAATGCATTTTTTTAAAAAAATATCTCAAACGTTTGTTAATTTATCATAGTTCTCTTGTTAATCTTAGTTGCTAGCTAAACCTATGAGGTTTGTGTGCTCCTTTCTTGAAGAGTGCATCTAATGGGAATGCATTTTGACCACTAGAGGGTATTTTGATAGCATTTTCATATAGAAAACATTGAGCTCATACAGCATATTTACCCTGGATTGATCATTGATTGTCTAAAATGTTGTTCTGTCAAAATAACATAAATAAGTTTTCATTTTCCAGAGGCATAGATACAAGGGTAATCACATAAGTCACACGTGTATTTCTCCTTGTTTTTGTTTCAAACTTGATAATGCGTAATACAGTGTTTTCTTTGAAAACAATAATGTTCTGACTGTCCCTTTAAGCTGTGTTATTGGCATTCAAACAGTAATATGCCATCATGTATAATTGTAATGGTCATTTTGTTTGAGATTAGGGAAACAGTTTGGACATCACATCACAGAAACCAATCAATATCATGAACAAGGATAGGTATGTGATGATGTGGTGTCCACACACTTATAACCCACACTCTGCAAACAATCTGCCTCCATGGACCCGGTCCCTTAGAAGCAGATTATATACAAAGTGTGGTCCACAAGTGTATGAAAACCACATCATCACATACCTATCCATTACACATTAAATAAATACAAAACAAACATATATCTCAAAAAATACTTTCTTCCTCTTCTTTCCCCTCTTCCCATGAGACTGAGGCTCTGGAGGGGGCAACTGCCCCCTCCGACGAGTTCTCATCTGAGATGTTGTGGGAAGAGGGGAAGGAGGAGCACTGGGATGACCAAGCTGAGCAGGAGATGGAGGAGTACCAAGATGAGATGGCGCAGCAGATGGCCCAGCAGCAGAGGGCCCAGCAGCAGATGGCCCAGCATGTGCCTCCCGGAAGAAATTAAACATATCTTCTAGAATCTGCACACTCCGGTTTTGTCCTTGTTCAACTCCTCTAAGGACCTGTATAATTTCTCTCTGTTCTTCTTGAATGGCACGAAGATCTTCTGTCATCTGACTTCGAGTTTGGATATTTTGCATCCAGGAGGCACGCATCTGCTCGATGAAATCGAACAACACCTGCACCTCGGCTATCTCCTCCTGTTGTTCACGGCGGCCTGCTTGTGCATGGCGGCCTGCTGGTGCTTGAGGGGCCTCTTCTTCTAATTCAGTGGCCTCTTCTTCTTGTGCAGGGGGGGCCTCTTCCATTTCTCTCCGAGGTGGCAATTCATCCCCACCACTCTCATATCTGAGCAAAGGAGGAGCCTGTAGTTGCTGTGCTGCCTCCTCCCCAGACTCTGTATATTTCAAAAAGAAAGAAATGTATATATTAGCATATTTCCAAATAAAGATGTAAATGCTTTTGCTTACAATAGAATTACAAATGCAGCCTCATTAATCCACTTTGAAACCTAAAAATCAATACGATTTCCGCATTTTCCAAACCGTGTTTGTGATATCTATCTGATCAATCTGAATGGTTTTGCGTTGGTTTTCAGTCTGTTTAAATGCACACCTGTAGCCTAGATAGTAATGTAATCACAAGGTAATTATGAATGCGTTTACGTAATAATGTGTTAAACAGCGTAATAGCATTAACCATATCCTTAAATACATACTTTATTTTGGATGTTAATAGATTCTTAAATGAGATTACCGTCAGATGAGAGTGGCAGGTTCCCAGTATCGATTCCTCCGATCCCGACTATGGCCACCTCGGAGATGCTGGGGCGCAACATTTCCTCCCATCGGGAATACTCCATGTTCATTGGAGGGCCGCCACCAGTCCCAGTTGCATGTTGGTACTCCCTGGTATTTTCTTTTTCAGCTCCATCTTGCAGTCCCGGTAGCGATGTTTAATCGAGTCCATATCTGTTATGGCCCCCCATTGCATTCACTGCATCCATTATCTCCCGCCAGAGCTTCCTCTTGTCACTCGGGGTGGTCTTCTGAGCTTGAAGCCTCCTATACCTGTCCATATACGTCCCTATGAGGGCCTCCTTCTCCTCCATAGTAAACCTCGCCTCCCTAGTTGCCTTGGCCTTCCCCTGTGATGGTGTCCTCTGTTTCCCGGACTGTGAAGCACTACTCTTTCCGCCACTGGGCCCAGCCACTTGTTCATCTTGAACCAAGTGGCTGGGTCCACCCACTGCTTCCTCCCCTGCTTCCTGCCCCCCTTCCTGTCCTGTTCCTCTCCCCCCCTCTCCCTCTCCTCCCCCTCTCCCTCTCCCCTGACTAATCTCCTGTCTGCCCTCCTCTTCCATCTCTTCCCTAAACTAAGCCCTAACTACTCCAACAAAAAGTGACTGTGCCCAAATGAAAGGGGGTCAAAATAAAGAACTAAAAAAGACCAAAAAAGTGCTGAAAGTGTGAAAGGGATATAAATAAAAGAGGGTAAGGAGTATTTAACCAACCAAAATGTATAAGAAGACTAAAAGGAGGATATGTAAACTAAATGTAACTAGGGGATGGGGATTAGAGGGAATGTGGTATGGGATTACAGGGAATGGGATTACAGGGAATGGGTCTACAGGGAATGGGTCTACAGGGAATGGGGTATGGAGTGTAGTATGAGAGGGTATGGGGTATGGAGTGTATGTAGGGTTATTGATAACTGTATGTATGTATTAAATGTGTTTGCGTGTAAATATTTTACGTATACAGAAAAAGCACTCGCATACTCACCCAAACCAACTGTCGCTCACTACTGCTCTTTTACTAACTCACGCTCCCACTAACTCACACTACCACTAACTCCCGCTACCAATAACTCACACTACCACTAACTCACACTACCACTAATCCGCACAATAACACTAACTCACTCTCTCAAACTAACACTAACTCACAATAAGGCACTAAATCTCTCTAATTCTCCAAAAACCCACCAGCAACACAGTCAAAGAAGCCATGCTTGTGTGGTGCTTATATAGCCTATGTAAATGTTTGATGATGTACCGGTTTGCCTTGTAAATTGTGTTCAGGTGTGCTTTGTTAGTAATTAGTATGCGTACAATGTGTATTAGTTGTGTGAATTTGCGCATGCTCATTTTGAGTTAGTATTTGTGGAATGTGTAGAATGCGATGATATCATAGTGATCGTTTTCCATAACATTGTCCAATAGTATTATCTGTAAATGTTAATTGTTGATGGTGTCGTATTTGTGAAGTGTTGTAAATGTATGTTTGTCCTAATATTCCGTAATGTTGAATGCGAGTATTTTATTTGTGTATGAGTGTGCATTTATTTTTCCGTGTTGTATTTTCCATATTTCCGTATCATAAGGTATATGTGTATTCCTCATTTAGTGTAATTTTTTTCCCCAACTTATGAATGTGTAATGCCTGTGTGCTATGTTTTGTGATTGTCGTTATGACATTTGCATTGTGTTTTGGTTGTGCATTGTGTGGTATACGTCATATGACCGAGCAGTGCGTATTTCTCGTGAGATCGAGTAATAGGTGAAAAAAGTGTGTTTGTTTGATTTCTCATTGATCTCTATGGGAGACTATCTAACGCAGGCGTGATTACGCATATTAAATAGACGCGTTAGGAGTCGCGTTAGAAGGTTGTTTTTAAACTCTAAATACCAGCATTAAAAACAACGTGCATTAGAAAAAAAGACGCATAGCTAACTCACCCCCTCGGCCGCAAAACTCTAAATCTAGGTGTAAATGTTAGATAAACTAGAGGGAGTGCAGAATTATTAGGCAAGTTGTATTTTTGAGGATTAATTTTATTATTGAACAACAACCATGTTCTCAATGAACCCAAAAAACTCATTAATATCAAAGCTGAATAGTTTTGGAAGTAGTTTTTAGTTTGTTTTTAGTTATAGCTATTTTAGGGGGATATCTGTGTGTGCAGGTGACTATTACTGTGCATAATTATTAGGCAACTTAACAAAAAACAAATATATACCCATTTCAATTATTTATTTTTACCAGTGAAACCAATATAACATCTCAACATTCACAAATATACATTTCTGACATTCAAAAACAAAACAAAAACAAATCAGTAACCAATATAGCCACCTTTCTTTGCAAGGACACTCAAAAGCCTGCCATCCATGGATTCTGTCAGTGTTTTGATCTGTTCACCATCAACATTGCGTGCAGCAGCAACCACAGCCTCCCAGACACTGTTCATAGAGGTGTACTGTTTTCCCTCCTTGTAAATCTCACATTTGATGATGGACCACAGGTTCTCAATGGGGTTCAGATCAGGTGAACAAGGAGGCCATTTCATTAGATTTTCTTCTTTTATACCCTTTCTTGCCAGCCACGCTGTGGAGTACTTGGAAGCGTGTGATGGAGCATTGTCCTGCATGAAAATCATGTTTTTCTTGAAGGATGCAGACTTCTTCCTGTACCACTGCTTGAAGAAGGTGTCTTGCAGAAACTGGCAGTAGGACTGGGAGTTAAGCTTGACTCCATCCTCAACCCGAAAAGGCCCCACAAGCTCATCTTTGAAGATACCAGCCCAAACCAGTACTCCACCTTGCTGGTGTCTGAGTCGGACTGGAGCTCTCTGCCCTTTACCAATCCAGCCACGGGCCCATCCATCTGTCCCATCAAGACTCACTCTCATTTCATCAGTCCATAAAACCTTAGAAAAATCAGTCTTGAGATATTTCTTGGCCCAGTCTTGATGTTTCAGCTTGTGTGTCTTGTTCAGTGGTGGTTGTCTTTCAGCCTTTCTTACCTTGGCCATGTCTCTGAGTATTGCACACCTTGTGCTTTTGGGCACTCCAGTGATGTTGCAGCTCTGAAATATGGCCAAACTGTTGGCAAGTGGCATCTTGGCAGCTGCACGCTTGACTTTTCTCAGTTCATGGGCAGTTATTTTGCACCTTGGTTTTTCCACACGCTTCCTGCGACCCTGTTGACTATTTTGAATCAAATGCTTGATTGTTCAATGATCTCATTTCAGAAGCTTTGCAATTTTAAGAGTGCTGCATCCATCTGCAAGATATCTCACTATTTTTGACTTTTCTGAGCCTGTCAAGTCCTTCTTTTGACCCATTTTGCCAAAGTAAAGGAAGTTGCCTAATAATTATGCACACCTGATATAGGGTGTTGATGTCATTAGACCACACCCCTTCTCATTACAGAGATGCACATCACCTAATATGCTTAATTGGTAGTAGGCTTTCGAGCCTATACAGCTTGGAGTAAGACAACATGCATAAAGAGGATGATGTGGTCAAAATACTCATTTGCCTAATAATTCTGTGCTCCCCCAAAACATATTATCTTGGAATGTGGATGGATTTAATTCTCCAGCTAAGAGGAAAAGGGTGGTTCATTACCTTAAACGTTTTAGGCCAGATGTAGCTTTCTTACAAGAGACGCATCTAAATAGTTCAGAATCAGAAAAATTGAGATTTAACTGGATTGGGGAAGTAATTTACTCACCAGCAGTAAATAAGAAGAGAGGAGTGGCTATACTAATTAATAAAAAGTTAGATTACTCCATTGTATCTCAGGTCAAAGATCCAGAAGGAAGATTTCTAATTTTAGAAATGGAGGTACAGGGTTCCCCCTTCATTATGTGCAATATTTACTCTCCCAATAAGCTTCAACCAAGCTTTTGGGAAATCTTATATGCCAAACTTATTGTATATGTTGATGCCCAATATATACTAGGAGGAGATTTTAATATGACCTTTAATTGCTACCTAGATAGGCTCAATGTTAAAAAAACATAGCAGATATTAGAGGGAAACTAAAGTACTTTCTAGTTTTGCTAAAAAATCTTAATATAAGAGAAATATGGGGGGTGCAAAACCCAGATTCTCGTAATTATACGTGTAAATCCAAGGCTTATAAATCTCTATCCAGGATCGATATGTTCCTCATTAGTGAATCATTGCTGCGATTAGATATTATTACTGATATAAAAAAGATCCTTATCTCGGACCATGCAGTTGTCTCCCTCTCTATTTAAATTTCCCCCTATGGTAAGAAAAAATTTGGGAAGTTTTTATTCACTTCTTATTTATATCAATATATTAAATTCAGGAATTGGTTAATAAATAAATGGGGGGAATTTAAAAATATTAACAAAGAATATATTCCCAAAGTAGAAATATTCTGGGAAACCGCAAAGGCTTTCTTGAGGGGAGAAATTAGGGCCTATATGATAAGGAAAAGAAAAGAAATAGAGAAAAAAGAGCTACAAGCATCTAATAATCTTAAAAAGAAATACACGGAATACATTAAAAAAACTGACAAATATCAATGGCTTGAATATCAAAAGGCAAGAGAAGCTAGGGAGATCTTTCTTAGTCAGCAAGCAGTTCAAACTGACCTCAAAAATAGAGCATTCTTTGATAGAGCTAGTTCTAAATCTTCTAAATTTTTAGCCAGTTTAGCCAAAAATAAGAAAAAGAAGAACTTTATTGGATCCATTTTTTCAGGGGGGATTAGATATAATTCTCCAGAAGATATATTAACGCAGTTTCAGACATATTATCAAAAATTATACACAGCAGAAGAGATTAATGAAAAAAGTCTTAATGAGTTCTGGGAGAAGGTGATCTTACCCAAGATTACAGAAGAGCAACTGGGTTCTATTAATAGCTTGATCACAGCTGAAGAGATTTCAAATGCAATACATAATTTAGCTAATGGAAAGGCACCAGGCCCAGACTATCTGCCCTCAGAATTTTATAAAATACTGGAAGCACAAATCACCCCTAGGTTAGAATCTCTTTTTAATGGTTATTTTCAAACTCAAAACAAGCCATCTAAGTACTTTTCGGCCTCAAATATTGTACTCATTTTAAAAAAAGATAGAGACTAAGAATCGATGGATTTGTATTGCCCCATTTCCCTTCTAAATGCCGATTACAAGCTATTAATGACTATTATTTCAAATAGACTTAAAAAAATACTAGGCGGGATAGTACATCCGGATCAAACAGGATTTATGACAGGCAGAACATCTCTAAAAAAATATAAGAACAGCTATGACTTTAATTGAACATTCTCAATTGAACAATAGGTCTAAATCAATACAGTCTGATTTTGCATTAATCATGGTGGATACCGAAAAGGCGTTTGATTCCATCGTATGGGATCACTTGTTTATTACTTTAGGTAAATTTGGTTTTGCAGGTAACTTTGTCAGTTTCATTAAGCTTATCTATGATGACCCAATCTCCTTTCGTAATATTAATGGTACTCTTTCATATAATATAACGCTAAAGAAGGGTACTAGACAGGGATGTCCTTTATCGCCTTTACTATTTAACTTAGCATTAGAACCTCTGGCATCCAGATGCAGAAAAGAGTTAGAAGGGATAGTAGTAGGCAAAAGGAAATTTGTCCTCTCATTGTATGCGGATGACATATTATTTTATATGGGTAACACAAAAAAGAATATCCCTTGTCTTTTAGAACTTATATCGGAATGTAGCTCCTTCTCAGGCTATAAAATAAACTTAAAAAAAAATCAGACATTTTATGGATCATCATGAGGAAGGATAGTTTTGTGAATAACCCTTTTGCCTTAGCACATAAAAAAAAAAAATATTTGGGAATAGTTTTATACAATAATCCAGAAGAGTGGTACTATCAAAATTATACCCCAATATGGGAGAAATTCTCTATATCTTTCAAAATGTGGTCTAGACTTCCAATTACCTTGTCAACAAAAGTTACCATGATTAAAATGATCAGTTTCCCAAAGTTACTCTTTATAATGCAAAATATGTCTATGTTTTTGCACAGCAGAGATATTAAAAATGTTAATTCTTTGTGCTCTAGATTTTTATGGGGAAAAGGGAAACCACATATTTCTATAGCTAAACTCTCTCACAGTAAGGAAGATGGTGGCCTTGCACTTCCATGTGTGAAATTCTATAACTGGGCCTGTATGTCAAAAATTGCTATAGATTGGCTTACTGAAAATAACTATATTACAAATTTTGAGGAGGGAGGAAGAGGCCATGATTCGACCCGTCTCCCCTAAAGCACTTCTTCATAAATTGAATGAACCATTATCTAAATATGTGATACCGCAATTTACATTTCAGAACATAATTCAAGCCTGGATGAAACTTTGCTAAACTCTAGAAGTGGATAATTCCAGATCTAGATATTTGCCAATTAAAGGTAATCCTGATTTTAAACCAGGCTGTGATTTATATGTTTTCAAATTATGGTCTAAGAATGGCCTAAAATATATCTTTGAGCTGATAGAACCTCAGACTAAAAATATTACAACATTTAATCAACTTATGTCTGAATTTACCCTAAACAAAAAACAATTTTTTGCTTATTTGCAGGTAAGGCATTATATCATGAGTTTAGATTGGAGGGAGAATTCTACTTGGTCTTTGGGACCATTGGACCCTATCATAAGGTGAAAGTATGGGACTACATTCTCTTTCAGCAGTGTACAAACTGATAATAGATCAAGCTGCAGTTCCTAATTTGATGCGTTTGTATAGAAAATGGTCTGATTTTGAAGATTTAGAGTTTGAAGCATTTAAAAAGAGCATTTCGGTTGCCTTAAAGTATACTAATGCTAACTCATTAAGAGAATCTCATATGAGGCTTATGAATAGATCCTACTTGACGCCAAGTGTAATGGCTAAATGGTCTGGGGGGGAGGAGAAAGTATGCCTGAAGTGTAGAGCCCTGGCAGCCCTGACAGCGGACCTTATACACGTATTCTGGTCCTGTCCAAGACTTCAGAAGTTTTGGTACCAAGTCGTATTTTGGTTAAATAAGTTTTTAGTAAATAAATTAAATATAAATGACTTCCATATCTTCTTTCTGGTTGCAGAGAGTTCAGTGCAGAATATAATCTCTAATCAACACAGCTATACTTATAGCCAGACAACTGATTTTAAGGAAATGGAAAGCTAGAAGGCCACCAGGTTTAGCTAAATTAATTCAGAATATGCTATACCAAATAAACATTGATCAATATGATCCACTTATTTATACGGAAGGGAAAATGAGAGATTATCTGATAAAATGGGAAAGAGTGATTATGTCACTCTCTTTATCTACTCAAAAACAAATCTCTCACCCTTTCATTCCTCTCCTCTCTTTTTATTGCTTATCCAATCAGATTCTTACCCTTTACACTGGAGACAAATAGTATACTAGAAGTCTAGGTATGTTTTTTTTTTTGGTGTTGTTGTTTTTTTGTCTTGATGTTTGTTTGTCATGTCCAATCTAAAAATATTCCAATAGCATATAAGTATAAATTACAGGTATTGGCTTTTTTACAGAAATCTTGCGTGAATGGCCCTTTAGTTATATTCTGGTGTTAAATTGCTAATCAAGGAATTATTTGATTAGATTATATTTGTTTTGTTTTTTTGTTTTTTTTGCTTCTTGATTCTGTATTAGATATGTTTTGATTTGTCTTGTACCTACACAATGATATCCACAATTTATGCTTACAGTACTTGTTTTTTCTTCTTTTTTTGATTACGATTGACACCCCGCGTGGTGTGCGGAAAAAAAGCATATGTTTTTTTTGTATTGTTTCTTTATGCTATTGGATTATCAATAAAAATATATAAAAAAAAAAAAAAAAAAAAGGAATGACCGAATGTCTTCCACTGGGAGCAAATGGATAGGATCGGAAGACTCTAAGTCGTAAAGTCCAGAGTACAAATCTCTAAAAGATTCCCCAATTGCTCTTGGGGGTGACACAACTCCGTGGCGTGTGCGGAGGCAGGTTATTTTAGCTTGTGCTGTCCGATTTCTTAACTTAATTGCTAAGAGTGAAGAGGCCTTATTGCTTTTATAGTAATATACCTGCTTAAGCTTGTCTAAGTTAGTCTGTATTTTCTGAAATTCAAGAGTTCTGATCTGCCTAGTGATATCTGTGAGTTGGGTGTTTAATGCAATGCTATAGGATGTGGAGAGCTGTTTTTTTAGAGACCTGAGTTGGCAAGTTACGGACGCCAAGGAGGTACCCTGAGCCTTCCTTATTTGTGATGTTTTCGAGATATAGTGTCCTCTAAGAAAGGCCTTAAGGAAGGCCCACAGAATCTCAGCGATAACAGATGGGGTGTCGTTCAATGTAAGGAAGTCAGAAATAATATCTTGAGTTTTGTTTTTAAGGGTAGGGTGAGTGACTAGGAAGTCCTTAAGAAGCCACAGGAAGGGGGGTAAATGAGGGAGGTATGGGCCCAATATGATAAGGAGAGAGTTGTGATCGGACCAGGATATAGGAGAGATCCTGATATAAGTGACATGATCTAGGGTGCTAGCACTCAGGAAGAAGAAGTTGATTTGAGTGTAAGATTTATGTGGGGGAGAATAAAAGGTGAACTCCTTGTCTCCGGAGTGGAGGGCTCTCCAAACATCGTACAGATCATATTGGTTGAATAAATTCTGAAATGCTACCAAGAGGGGATATATGGATCTGTCCATTGAGAGACCTTAGGGCCCATTCTGTCTAAAGAAGGGTCCCAAATTAAATTGAGGTCACCTCCCAATATTAATTCACCTTGTTTAACCGCCGACACTGAGACTAGTAGTTTTTTGAGGAATTTAATTTTTCTCGAGTTAGGTGCATAAGCATTCACTAGGGTGACCAGTTTATTGTCTAGTCTGCATATTAGAATGATAAATCTGGCTTGTGGGTCTTGTTCTATGTATATAGATTCATATGTAATACGAGAGTTAATGAAAATCGCTACTCCTCTGGACTTAGACAAATATGAGGCAGTTATCACGACTGGAGATTTCTTGTAAATTCGTGTAGAGTCAGTGTTGGTAAGCCAATTTGTCTCCTTAAAAAAAGCTACATCTACTCTAGAATGATGAAGCATGTTGAGTAAGAGACTGAGCATGGCGGGGGTATTAAGGCCTTGAGAATTGAGAGTCAAGATGCGTATTTGTGCCATTATAAGAGGACGGGGGGGAGGGAGATAGAGAAATAAAAAAAAAAAGGAAGAGGAACTTTATAAAGGATCTGATCTACGAGAGCAACAAGTCTTAGCTCAGATTTTTAGAGTGCTATGTATGAGAGGAGCTGAAGTGGGGGAATCAGTGGGCAAGAGCCGCTCGTAGGATGTGGGGGGGAATGAGGGGTGGGAGTTGCGAATATAATGTATACGTAATGCTCATGGCGGTGCACTAAGCAATATAGATATGTGGCAGACCAAGTGCTGTGGGGTCTGTACTGAACTAGCGGGAGGGGATCTTATAAGAGTAAACAAGTTGTCAAAAAATCACGATGGGGCAAGTAGTTTAGAATTGAGTTTTCTAGTGAGATAGAGTGGGAGGTCTCCACCCGGGTCAAACTTGTCTAGTGACGAAGCGGAGGATGGGAGTAAATAACAAACAGAACATTTCACATTGGTAAATCTAACAACAACATTAGTCACAGTTCTGAAGGAGCAGGGTGTCCTTTTAGTATGATGTACTACATAAGTAAATAAGAGCATAAATATTATAACAAAACACAGTATGATCAGAACATTATTTATTTATTGTAAGGACTATATATCTCTGGGATAACCTAGGGTTGGATTAGGGTCAAATTAACCTCTGCAGTAATGCGTTTGGTATAGATGGGTATGTAAAGGGGTGATGTGGTTGGTTGTGGGGTGTGTAAGCACGATGTCAGGGTCATGTCCTCTAAAGACAATGCAGAGGGAGTGTGTGGTTGTCACACTGTCGGGGTGTAGGTCCCTAAATAGTCTCCTTGGGGATCTCTGTCTGCTATATTAATTAAATAGAGTGGGTACTCTAAATCGCCTAAGTGCTAAAATAAAATCTGACTATGGAGTATATGTACGGTTGAAGGACCAAATGAGGTCAGTGAGTTGTGCCCCTTACCCTAAATCACTGAGCGGGGTATAGTACCCCTACAGCAGCAACCAAGAATGTGGAGAATACAAGATTCAATCCTCTATAGTCACCTAAATTGCCTATATCAATGTGACCGCCATCTATAAACATGCCCAATCTCAAACAGATGTATGTAGAACTAGGCTATCCCAAAGAGAGTATGTGCATAAATAGAACCTAATTTAATAAGGACAAACCTAAACATTTTCAGTACAAGTGAGGGTTATAAACATTTCCTGTGGAAAAAAAACAAACAGGTAAAACAGATAGACAACATAATCATAACATTTTAAACTAGCGACTGTACTGTGCAGAGTACATTACCCAATGTCCATAGGTCAGTCGGTATCTTTCCAGGTTTATGGGACGACTAGGTATTCCTGCTTAAAAGGACACTGAACCCAAATTTTTTCTTTCGTGATTCAGATAGAGCATGCAATTTTAAGCAACTTTTTAATTTACTCCTATTATCAATTTTTCTTTGTTCTCTTGCTATCTTTATTTGAAAAAGAAGGCATCTAAGCTTTTTTATTAGTTCAGAACTCTGGACAGCACTTTTTTATTGGTGGATGAAAACTCTCTGCGCCAACTAAGATGCCGGAAATGACGGAATTACGTCTACAAACGTAAATCTCACGCCAAAAAAGACTTGCGCCAAGAATGACACAATCAATTATAGCATTTTGCGCTCCCGCGACCCTAACAGCACGCAATTTAGAAAAGAGAGTCATTTTGAAAATTTCAGGTACAATTTTTTTAATTTTTTTTTTTTTATATATGCATTTCCCAAAAATGAAAGTACAAACATATATTTAGAACTTTACATAAAAAGTGCCAAACCATAGTTGAGAGTGTCTTAAAAAAAGGAAACATACTTACCAAAAGACACTCATCTACATAAAGTAGATAGCCAAACCAGTACTGAAATGAGAATCAGCAGAGGTAATGGTATATAAGAGTATATCGTCAATCTGAAAAGGGAGGTAGGAGATGAATCTCTACGACCGATAACAGAGAACCTATGAAATTGATCCCCGTTAGGATGACCATTGTATTCAATAGGTAATACTCCCTTCACATCCCTCTGTCATTCACTGCACTCTGAGAGGAACCGGGCTTCAAAAAAGCTGAGAAGCGCATATCAACGTAGAAATCTAGCACAAACTTACTTCACAACCTCCATAGGAGGCAACGTTTGTAAAACTGAGTTGTGGGTGTGGTGGGGGTGTATTTATAGGCATTTTGAGGTTTGGGAAACTTTGCCCCTCCTGGTAGGAATGTATATCCCATACGTCACTAGCTCATGGACTCTTGCCAATTACATGAAAGAAATGTGATAATAGGAGTAAATTAGAAAGTTGCTTAAAATGTCATGCTCTATCTGAATCACGAAAAAAACAATGTGAGTTCAGTGTCCCTTTAAGTAAATAGGTTGCAGAGTTTAGTGGGAATAGAGAGAAGGAGAAGAATTAAGAGAAAAGAGAACAATGTAACGTCCAATTAATCAGTTCACAGATTAATTCCTTCATCTCTGGGAATTAGGTATCTTTAGTGAACAATTGAATGTCTTTCCTTTTGGCTTGATAGCTGAATGTTTGTGGTAATGGATGCCAAGCTGGCGCTGCAGCATTGAGTTTCTTCGATTTTTCAGCAATAGGGTTAGGCTGGTTTGGAGGGGGAAGTAATTTCAAAGACTGCAACAACTTAGTTCCTTGATCTGGTGTGGTGATCGAGTAGGAGGAGTCCTCAATTTGAAAAAATAGCTTGACCGGAAATCCCCATCTGTATTTGACATTATTATTGCGGAGGCATTGTGTAAATTGCTGAAAGGAGCATGATGGGTATATATATATATATTATGTTATATGGGTAATTTGTTTAAATAATTTTTATTGAGGTACAAAATGATATGACATACAAATAAAAAAAGAAAGGAAAGAACAATATTGTACAATAAGCATAATTGCAATGTAACACACAGTGAATTGCAATTCTAAAGTACTAATAATCAGTGGTATGTCATATTTAGAGTCCCAAGACTAAGCAAACCTCATACATTTTTACTTTTAGCTATTACAACGTTTCTTCATTACTAAGACAACAATAAAACGTATTATAAGCATACATATCAAAGTGGACATCAATAACACGCATATAATGAGAAACTGAAAGACTCAACATATACATTACATATGACAAAAAAAGAACTATGATTATTTTTGCGGTACATACGAGGATAAACCGCGCAAAAAGTCACTGGTACACAAATTAACCAGAGATCTATAATAATGTTTGGTGAATAATGATCTATAGGAAAATAACTCAAATCTTCAAAGAATAGTTCAAGAGGTAACCCAGTCACTGAGTTATTAGGTGTGCAAATGGTGAGTGAATGGAGGAATGAGTTTGTGAGTAACAGAGTAAGTAATTGAGTAGATAAGGGAAAGACTAGACCAATTGTGTTCCGTTACCTTAAAGTGTGATGATTAACATATAGCATTGAGGGATACGTGAATAGCAAGAGAAACCGCTTTTTTAATCCTCCAAAGACTAGGAGACATAATATGGAATAGTAGTAGGGGGGGAGGTGGTAAGATAAATACAATGGTTGGAAAGCATGTCAAAGGAGACTGTCAAGGTGTAGGGCACCAGTTGTATAATGTTACTATGTCGAGGAGGAGAGCAAGTAAAACTGTGAGAAAGACAGGGTATGTATAGAGAGTGTAAACACAGCTAACTAGCATTATTGATCAATCCATCTGATCTAAATAAGGTAGGTAAAGTCAGTACCTTAGTATTGAGCGCAAAATGATAGGTTTATACTATACATCATAAGATAATTCAGTGTTAACGTATAAGTGACCAACATAGCGAGTAAAAAAGTTCCTACCTTAACACAAATAGATCTGTATATCTGAGAGACCAGCTTAGTACAGTAAAGCTAAAGAATGCAGTAAATCAACTAACAGTATGACATGAGTATAACTATGAGTTAGACATTATAATGAAAAATAGGGAGTATGGTTGCGCCATAAGCTTGTAGTTTTCATACTCTGCCATCCAGACACGGGCCCTATGTCCAAACAGCAGGCAAAAACAACTAAATTTATAGGTACATAACTCTAAATAGTTGTCCACTGAACCTCCCTGAGCTCCTTGAGTAACATTTTGTATGTTGATTATGTTAATTTAGAGTATTCCAAAATGAACTATAAACAATATTGCAAAGATGTAATTTTTCAGAATAATCAAGCCTCCCGCTAGCTGGTCTTAATATCTTATAGCGGGTTTGAAATATGTAGAATAGAGGTACCTATCAAAACTGCTCTAGTAGTGCTCTTAACCTAACTATGTCTCAGGTGTACTCCATACTCTAGCTAAAAAGGTCTTGTTTTAAGGTAAAGTGGATATATAAACGCCTAATACAATACAGAGATCAACTGATGACTCTTGGGATGAATAAAAAGAGACTTAAATACAGGTAGACAGATTTTGTTGAGTGATGCCATTCACTAAAAATACTTATGAGCTCAACAACACATAACAGGAGGGAAAGGAGGTGCACATCATTACATAACAGTCTATGCTAGGTCAATTTCGGCCCTGTGAGGGGCCCAGGAGCAATAGTTTTTCTCTGAAATTATGCAGGGCAAAACAATGTAGTTGTACTACTGTTCCCTGGTCTAGCGTTTTATTTAAATAAAGAACCAACTGACTAATCAGGGGGAGAGCAATAGCTAAGTAGTCTCACTGATAATACTTTAAATATAGCTAGAATCTCTACATATAAGGCAATAGGGGAGACATATTAATTTGATACCTAAATATCAAAGAAGATTGTGAGAATAATGCTAGAGACAACCAAACCTGTTAACGAGGATTATGGAAAATAATAATATATAATACGACAATAGGCCTATGTTTTCGATATGTGTAGTTAGAAATTAAGAAACAATGCACAAAGTATTTATAACATTTAAACACAGTAATATCAATATAGCATACTGGTCCCTCCATAATTGCAAATGAGTATCAGAGCAAAAGAGACAAACAAGAGGACATGCAGCTCCTGCCGTTGAGAGCAGAGTAACATATGCCAGATTAGCCCATGCCCTGCCTGAAGTTAGAGGAAGCACGTAGCACTAGGAGTTTACCAATAGAGGGTGTCCATGTCAATTTCCCAGCATAGGCCGCAATATGAAGAAACAATCCATCATGGCAAAACATGCAGCAAGTATTCTTTTTCTTTTGTCCAACCATCGTGTCAAATTATGCAGCAGCCCCACTTTTTCTTTTATGCCTGTATATAAGCATTACCCTTAGATGAAACGACCACCACCAAATGTCCCAAAGGGTAATGCATATCCCATAACCCAGAAACAAAGTCTCTCAACCGATCCCCTGCTTCCTCAGCAGTGACAGTGTGCCTTTGAAAACAACGGAGCATGTACAATTAGAGTACACGTGGCAAGAGAGGTACACATTAAACAGCACACCAATCTTCATCCTGGATCCATAGTCCATAAATAAATCTGGCCTGTGTGTGACTCGAGGCTCACCCTTAACTACCTGTGCATCCGCATATGAGAGAGCCTTCCGGCACCTTACAGACTCACGTAGCTGCAACCATGTCACCCTCCTACCTCTAGAATTCTGCAACGCCTCTGTTGGGCTAAGAGTGAGAGTCGGCTGGATCGGGACTGCGGTAATTTCCATGCCACATAATGGGTGCTCTCCCTGTAGTGCCGCACCCGCCGTAGCGATGTCTTCGTCCGCCGCAACTAATTCGAAAGGACAACCCTGCACATCTCCTCTGTATGTAAGATCAAGCTGCGTGTCCAAACTAGCAGTGCCGATGTCTCCTGGTTGAGACGCTTCACACAGCAGACTTTCAAATGCGGCATGGTGGTCCCTCAGCATACAGCGCAGCGCTTCCAGAAACTGAATAGCAGTTAACATGTTGGCTTTAGGAATCCAATTTCTAGGCAGGCAGAGGAAGAGTATTGTGGGTTATAGGTGTCGGTGTATGTCCCAAGGAGTTTGTATAGCGTTACTACCATAAGGATGTAAAGATGGTCGCCCGTTATGATCTGCCAAAGCAGGCCTCCATTTTCAGTTAGTCCAAATCACGCTCAAAACCAGAAATAACTCACATTAAAAGCAGGATATGAATCCCAATAGGTAGTAAAGGGCTCCAAAAAGGTTAGTTGAACTAGAAACAAGTTCCAAAGTCCCCTTTAGGGACATTAGTGCAGGAGCGATATGAAAGTGCGTCCATGCTTGTGTGCTGTTGGCTCCGCCCCTCCTATATGGGTAATTTGAATCTCACATATTAAGCATATTGAGGGTAACCTTAAATATTGTATTAAATGCTTATAATGTAGCACGCAGTATCCCATAGCAACATTCCACAAGTTTCTTTTGTATAAGTTGTAACATATGGTTCTAATATAAGATCCTCTCTACAAATGGTTATATGGGCATATTCTGTTATGTGCTATAACAGCATTCTTATTTCCTGTGGGCCCCTTATGCAGATGTGAAGTTAACTAAGTTTTTTATATATTTCCTGTGACCTCATGTATGGCGTATACATCACTATAAAGTCTTTGTGTGTTCTTCAATAAATGGGAATCTTGTGAAAACACTCAGTTGCATGTGTGTGTCATTTCAGTGGTAGTCTTTGGTTGACTAAATAAAAAGGGGAATAATAGATTTCTTTGGTAGAAATCAGATTATATTAAGTCTAGCTGAAGGGTTAAACCACACATTTTCTTGCTGCTTGCTTTTGAAATATGCTGTATGGATAACATTGCTTTAAAGTTATAAGATAAATACTGCATTGTTTATATGAATTCTTATGCTGCTTGCTTTTTAAATATGCTGTATGGCAAAATACTGTTTATTGTATAAAGTGTTAAGGAAGTAAAATACTGCTTATTGTATAAAGTATTAAGAAAGTAAACGGTTGCTAATATGTATTGCTGTTTCTGAATGTTAGTAAAACGCTACATTTTTTTCTGGTGAAGGGTGACCTTTGACCTAGAGATAATTAAAGCCAGAAACTAGCATAGTGATATATTTTTTTTTCTCTCTCTCTTGTTGTAAACTTAAGCATTAAGCAAAATAACTGGTAACGGAAAATAACCATTCTAGTTAATGTGTTTTTTTGCAAAAAGATTCAATAATTAATTGCTCAAAGGTAAAGGTATTGTATTTTTTAATTTTTATTATTTTTTATTATTTATTTATTTATATATTTTTTTGTGTTGTGTTGTATTTTGTTGTAAAAGTTTTAAAGGATAAGTTAGGAGTTGAGAATGGGCAAATCCCAGTCTAAACAATTTCCATCACCTATGCCAGGAGAAACATGTAAAGATTATGTGGGAAGGGTGTCGTCCCATGGGTTTATGTATATTATTCCTTGGGTTCAGAATATGGCAGATTGGACAGAAGCTATGAGAAGCTCTGATCCATTCCCCAGAGAGGGGGATAATGATAAATTTCATATGAATATGGTAAAAGGGTTGTGTCTAGGTGATGAAGAGGCATTTCCATTGTTTATATGAATTCTTATGCTGCTTGCTTTTTAAATATGCTGTATGGCAAAATACTGTTTATTGTATAAAGTGTTAAGGAAGTAAAATACTGCTTATTGTATGAAGTATTAAGAAAGTAAACTGTTGCTAATATGTATTGCTGTTTCTGAATGTTAGTAAAACGCTACATTTTTTTCTGGTGAAGGGTGACCTTTGACCTAGAGATAATTAAAGCCAGAAACTAGCATAGTGATATTTTTTTTTCTCTCTCTCTTGTTGTAAACTTAAGCATTAAGCAAAATAACTGGTAACGGAAAATAACCATTCTAGTTAATGTGTTTTTTTGCAAAAAGATTCAATAATTAATTGCTCAAAGGTAAAGGTATTGTATTTTTTATTTTTTATTATTTTTTATTATTTATTTATTTATATATTTTTTTGTGTTGTGTTGTATTTTGTTGTAAAAGTTTTAAAGGATAAGTTAGGAGTTGAGAATGGACAAATCCCAGTCTAAACAATTTCCATCACCTATGCCAGGAGAAACATGTAAAGATTATGTGGGAAGGGTGTCGTCCCATGGGTTTATGTATATTATTCCTTGGGTTCAGAATATGGCAGATTGGACAGAAGCTATGAGAAGATCTGATCCATTCCCCAGAGAGGGGGATAATGATAAATTTCATATGAATATGGTAAAAGGGTTGTGTCTAGGTGATAAAGAGGCATTTCCGTGGTATAAAGGTGACACAGGGTGGTTATATGAATTATATGAAAAAGGGTGGGGAAAATTGGCTGACTGTTGCTCCATACTGGCAATATATTGATATAGATGGGAATAAAAAGAAGGGTAAAAGTGAGAAGCAAAGATAGAGAGAATATTCACCCCCCCCCTGCCCCATATAATGCCCCTCACCTACCTTTGCCATCATATAACAGACTATATCCTAGCCTCCCATCCCCTAGTGACATAGATCTAGAGACTATTGCTATTGCCTCTGCTCAGGTACCCCAGGAATGGACCTTGCCAGGACCTTCTGTAACTCCCCGATACCAGGTCACTAAACCCCCAATTATGCCCAAACCCCCGATTAAGGTTGAACCAGTAACACCTTCCTACCTCCCTACAATAACCCCACAATATAAAAGAGGGAATGAAGAAGTAGAGGGGGAGGAGGCAGCTCTACCAGAAGCTAGTATGCCATTTCTTTCTGTGGGAGACCAATTAATTATTAAACCTTTGCCCCCAGGTGAATTAAGGGAAATTACCAAGGGAGCCCCAAACCCCCGTCAACATCCATCAGCTTGTATTATGTATTTAAAAAGAATGTTACAAGGACAAAACATGACACAGACAGACATAAACATTATCATTGATGCACTTCTAGACTATAACCCTGAATCAGGTTGGGAGTGGGGTAATGTAAAGAGTATTAGTAAATTGAGTTGAGATCCAACAATTAACTATGCCCTAAACACACGTGAGTAGACTTGATGAAATGTGGACAGAATTAAGTATAGAAATGCCTAGAATATGGAAGGATAAACAAAGTATGTCAATTGCACTAGCGTGCAAACAGCATACAAAGGAAACAGTAGTAGAATTTGTTAAGCGTTTTTATAAATGCTGGAAGGAAGAGGCTGGAATGGAATCAGGAGATGTAATGGGCTCTCTGAAGGTCCAGACTTGCATTAGTAATATGCAACCTCAGCTTTCTTTGTTGGTGAAACAACTTGTCTCTGATTGGTCGGAGTTGACTCCAGCAGAATTCTTGAAAAGAATTCATGAAAAAGAAGGGGCAGGTTGTTTTGACATCAGGAAATTAGAGGGAAAAAACACTGCTTTTTATCAAAAGCAGAGTTTACAACATTGTGATCCATTCCAGGCCAGGGAAAGGGATAATACAGGGAGTAATAGAATGTATGTGAGAGGTAGAGGGAGAGCTAGAGGAAGAGCTAGAGGGAATTATACTTCAAACAGAACACATTGTTTTAACTGTGGGGAACAGGGACATTGGAAAAATGAATGTCCAAAACCCCCTAATAATTCTGCCCCCCCTTACAATCCCCGACAGTATAACAGACAGCCTTACATAGCCCCTGCACCCATGGAGGCACCCAAACACAACATACAATGGCCATAGGGGTGCCTAGAAGGTAGCACTCCAATTTTTCCAGTGGTGTCAACAAGTTATCATGAGCAACCGTACTTAGTCCTAGAAGTGGAGGGAGAACCCCTACCATTTCTAGTAGACACAGGAGCTACATGCTTTGCCTTATGCTCAGATATGTATGATGTCATTACTGGAAAATCTGAACCTTCTCTAGGGATTAATGGAGTGCTGACTCAGACTCGCATCACACCGCCACTTGAAGTTAGGGTACCCTGTACTGGCCAACAACTTTTGCACCCATTTCGTATTATAACTGGGTGTCCCCTTAACCTTTTGGGTCGTGATCTTATGGGTCCCCTTGGAGTGAAAGTAGCTGTCACTAGACAGGGAGGGTTAGACGTGAGTCTAGGGTCCACTAACCTGTGTTTTTATAATGACATATTGACAGATGTCCCATCCTCTGTATGGGCATCTTCAAAACTTGACGTTGGTTTAGTTCAGTGTACCCCTTATAAAGCCAGATTAAAACCTAATACTACTCCAGTGTTTATTAAACAATATCCATTGTCTACAATATCCATTGTCTAGAGAGAAGAAAGAAGGGATAAGACCCATGATGGAGGAATTCCTTAAACAAGGAATCCTCCATCCAGTAGTTTCTCCCTATAATACCCCCATAAATCCGATCCCAAAGAAAGACAATGAATATAGGTTAGTACAAGACCTAAGGGCAATTAATGAAATAGTAATCCCAATTGCCCCAATAGTCCCAGATGTTACAACCTTACTCACAGCCATTCCACATGATGCCTGTATATTTACAGTCATTGATTTAGCTAACAATTTTTTTTCAGTCCGATTGGACCCTGAGACACAGCTACTTATGGCTTTTTATTATGATGGGCGTCAGCTTACCTGGACACGCCTCCCTCCAGGCTATGTAGCCTCACCTGCGGTCTACTTGCTGGTGCTCCAACGTACCTTGCGGTCATGGACACCCAGCCAAGGTTCCGTCCTCCTTCAGTACGTTGATGACCTACTGTTGTGTAGTCCTAACCAGGAGGCAAATACAGTAGATACAATAAGTCTGTTAAAACACCTTGCTGCTGAAGGTCATAAAATAACAAAACATAAGCTACAAGTAGGAGTGACAAAAGTGGATTACCTTGGTTTTGTGCTTTCCCAAGGCCACCGGTTCATTAGTCCCAAACGAATCCAAATGATTCAACAGATCCCAAAGCCAGTTACTAGAAAGGACATGCTCACCTTTCTAGGTATGATTAATTATTGCTGACAATGGATTCCTGAGTGCTCCCATCATGATTCCATTCTAAGGCAAGCCACAAAAGGGATAAGCCCTGAACATATACAATGGACCACAGACATGACTAAATCCTGAAGACTAGCATTATTAGTGCCCCTGCTTTAGGACTACCTGATTATTGTAAACCATTTCACTTGTATGCGAGGGACAATTGTAAAACCATGGCTGCTGTCTGTGCCCAAGAGCATGGTGGAGGCAATATGCGTCCCGTAGCTTTCTTTTCCAAAGTAGTTCCAATACCGGTACAAGGGATGCCGGCGTGTCTCCGAGCATTGGCGGCTTGCGCCATGGCTGTAGAGATGGTTGAAACAATCACATTAGGCCATCCAATAGTACTACACACTAGTCACCAAGTTTTACATCTTGTAAAAAATGTCACTACCCAACACATGACTTCTCAACGACTTTCTGGTTATGAATGTATATTATTGAATAATACAAATCGGACTATTAAATATAGTAGTGTATCTTCAGGGCCAACTCAAATACTTAGTGCCTTACTTACAGGATCACCAGACTTTCCAACAGACCATGATTGTATAGAGGTAATACACCACATTACCACACCAAGACCTGACTTGATGGATAAACCTTTTGACCATGCTGATAATGTGTTTGTTGATGGTTCTTGTTCCCGACCTAGTGGCGGTATTTATAAGACAGGCTATGCCGTTGTGCAACTACCAGACATTGTTCTAGATGCAGGCCCCATTCCTTATCCTTCTGCACAATCTGCAGAATTAATAGCACTCGCAAAAGCATGTAAATTGTTTGAAAATAAATCTGTTAACATTTACACTGACTCTCGCTATGCTTTTGGGGTTGTGCACGATTTTGGTATGATATGGAAACAACATGGTTTTGTTTCAGCAGATGGCAAGA
This sequence comes from Bombina bombina, assembly GCF_027579735.1. NCBI lineage: Eukaryota > Metazoa > Chordata > Amphibia > Anura > Bombinatoridae > Bombina > Bombina bombina. The sequence goes on along the minus strand of NC_069501.1, from coordinate 871,385,785 downwards.
CCATCTCTCATACAGACCTGATTAATGACCTTTTAGAGGCCATACAACTCCCAAAGGACATAGCGATCATACATTGCCGTGCACATACATACAAGTCTAACCCTATTTCCTTGGGTAATGCGCTTGCAGATAAAATTGCTAAAGAGGCTGCTTATGTTTCTCATACACCCGGATCCACCATGTATGCTGTTTTAGCCCCACCTTCATGTCCTACAGACCATATGCTTTTTGAACTCCAGGGGCATGCCACTCCTAGTGACATATCTTTCTGGACTACTAATGGGATAACTTTAGATGAGAATGGTTTGTTTTCTAAAGAGGGGAAGGTGGGCGTACCGGAAAGCAGTGCACCACTCTTTATAGCACAAGCCCATGGTGTTGGACACCTAGGTATAAAACCAACAACTAACTTGTTAAAGCAATCTTTCTACATTAGAGGTATAGGTGATCATTGCAAGGCATATATTAATAGATGTGTATATTGCTTACAGACCAATGCAACCATCCCCAATAAAGCCCAACATGACCACTTACCCCCACCTACAGCCCCATTCACACATCTACAAATTGATTTTACACATATTACAAAAACTGGCACTAAACAATTATATCTGTAATAGTTGGCCAGAAGCTTTTGTTACCCAGAGGGAAGATGCAAAAACAGTCGCTAAAATTTTAGACACTGAAATAATTTCCAGATTTGGTTGTCCGCTTCAGATTAATTCTGATAACGGTCTAGCGTTCATTAGTAAAATCACACATGAGTTAGTAGAATGGTTACAGATTAATTGGAACTTTCACATTCCCTACCATCCTCAAAGCTCAGGGATTGTAGAAAGAATGAATCGCAATATCAAGGAAAAACTTTTAAAGGCAACAGCAGGTACATGGTTTAAATGGCAAAACTATTTACCTGCGATTTTAGCAGAAATCAGAATGACCCCAAATAGGACAACCAGGTTGTCTCCATTTGAGGTCCTAATGGGTAGACCATTCCCGACTCCATGGGTAAAAGGCCCACTTATCATTAAAAATGGTGATTTAGATTGTATTAAGGAACAATATGTAAAACAATTGATTGATAAATTGAATGGCATCTATGGTGATGTGTCTTCCCGTTTACCTCTTCCCTCACAGGAACCAACCCATCCTTTCAAGCCTGGAGATCTGGTCTGCATTCGCCAGCTGAATAAAGCAAAGAAAGGAGGTTTCCCATTCAGCAAGCCAGTCACTGTGATCGATGTAACCAGGACTGCCGTACTGACTGACGACAAGGACATCTGGATACACGCTTCACGAGTGAAACTCTGTCCAAAGAGAGGAGAAGCGGGTGACAAGCTATCGGTCACGCCTCACAAAGGAGAAGTGGGTGATAAGGTATCGATCGCTCCTCACAAAGACCAGCATGATGATCTCAATCATGGATCCAAGACATTTCTGCAAGATCTTCCTTTTCCTAATGGGGATATTGATCTTTGTGTATATCCCAATAGTATTAATAACGGCATGTTATTACTCACCTGAAGATGCTGAACACTTTACATCTATTTGTTTACTATTATTAACAATGTTTAACTGTTACATGTCTTGTACTTTACGAAAGAAAATATCAGGTATGATACAAGATGCAGAAAAAGTTCAACTGCTAAATTTAATTAGAGGTAGACCTAGATAGTTTATATTGTATGAACATTACAGGGTATGTGATCACGATGTGATCAAAGAGGGGAATGATGGGTATATATATATATATATATATATATATATATATATATATATATATATATATATATATATATATATATATAATACATATTATGTTATATGGGTAATTTGAATCTCACATATTAAGCATATTGAGGGTAACCTTAAATCTTGTATCAAATGTTTATAATGTAGCACGCAGTATCCCATAGCAACATTCCACAAGTTTCTTTTGTATAAGTTGTAACATATGGTTCTAATATAAGATCCTCTCTACAAATGGTTATATGGGCATATTCTGTTATGTGTTATAACAACATTCTTATTTCCTGTGGACCCCTTATGCAGATGTGAAGTTAACTACGTTTTTTATATATTTCCTGTGACCTCATGTATGACGTATACATCACTATAAAATCTTTGTGTGTTCTTCAATAAATGGGAATCTTGTGAAAACACTCAGTTGAATGTGTGTGTGATTTGAGTGGTCACCCCAGGGCCCTGAAGAAAACGTGTGCTGCACCCTTATCAGCCAGAGCAGAGCTAAGAAACAAAAGAAGTAACCCTACAGAGCACCTCCTGGACAGGGTATGAGAGGATAGATCTGGGAAGATCTGTATGGTCTGGAATGAGTCTTTTATGTTCCTGTTCTGAAACGTTGCTCTAAGAATGTTTTCTTTAAATGTATAATAGTGAAGTTGAATGATTACGTCTCTGGGTGAACCTGAAGGTGAATTTCTTGGCCTGAGAGCTCGATGAGCTCTATCCATAAGGGCCTCTTGGTCTTGTATGGGTCCAAGGATCTCTCTGAGTAGATCAAGAAAGTATTTAGTGAGATCAGGGGTGCCAACATCTTCTGAAATGCCTCTTATTCTTATATTGTTATGGCATGACCTGTCTTCTTGGTCTGCTATTTTGGATTCTAAATCATTTCAGCTAGAGATTGGGTATAAGCAAGAAAGTTGGAGTGGTCTAGGTGGAGAATCTCCTGTTGCTTTTCTAAGGTTTCTGTTCTCTTGCCTAGAGAGGAGATATCTCTCTTAAAGTGAAGGTAAACTTTGATGAATGAAAGTCCGTTTTTTAAAAATACTATTAAAAACAGGGGCACTTTAATTCATCAAAGTTTACAAATCAGCCGTTTTGATTAAAAACTTACCTTTGTTTTTTTCACAGCCAGTGCAGCTTCCCCCTCCTGGAAATCCTCTCTTCACACGTCAGCAATGACTAATCCAGACTTCAATTCACCAAAGTTTACCTTCACTTTAAGTTCAGAGACTGACATCTTAAGTTCTTGTTTAAGAGAAGAATGGTGGGAGTCCATCTTGTCCGACAGCTCCTTAATGGAGTTTAATATAGAGGCATAAGTATAGGGAGATCTCTCGCTAGAGTAAGTTGTGACCCTATGAGGTCCTTTGGAGGATACTATTGAGTCCCTTGAGTCCTCATCTGACATGTCCTGCTTGAAGAGAGTTTTATTGGAGAAATGATCTGAGAGAGACTGTTTTGGGGCATCACTATGTTTCGGCTTCTTTTGTGAGTGAGCCATGTTATGAAAAGTAGGTATAAAAGAACTTCTAAGCTTTCTTTCTGTGGTTGAGTGGACTGGCCGCCACAGTGAATAGCGGGTGGAGCAATCAGATCCGGCACCTCCCTAAGTGATCGGCTTAGTACCTCATAGTGTCGGGGTGGGTAGGACTAGAAAAGGTTTGTTACAGGGTTCTTGTTTACTTTGAGGTAAACCTGTTGAAAGATCTCATAGGCTGTTTCTCTCCAGGGGAAGTAGCTCTATTCCGAGTGAGTAGGGGAAAAGGAGCTTGGGGTATGACCCGTAGGCAATAAGGGCCGACGGGAAAGAGGGGAGAGAGAACAGAAAGCTAATATGTGTAATTACCCTGTTTCAGTTGGTGGTAGAGAGAGTGGTTAGAGAAGGAAAGTCCTTAGGCTGGCCTCTTGGGACTACAGGCTTGTGAGAGAGATCAGGCCCATACACAGAAAGAGCCCACAGGTCTGGGTATATTACCAGTAATGGCTGATTATAATGAGCGAGGTTGGCGCTGAGAGATTTTTTAGCTGTCTGGGTTTTGTGTGCAGGGTAGTGCTACAGAGAGTGTATGAATGGTAGTCTTGAACAGCTCTAAGAGTAAAGTAGTTAGGACTCAATTTCTGTTACTGTTTTTTTCCCTTTGTTCCTTTCTGAGGTTAAGAAAGAGACCAGAAAAAGTAGGGAACTGTTAGGCCTACATAAGTTACTTGGCCCAGAAAGTTATTGTCTCTGACGGTGTACACGTGAGTTTGATAGATGTGAATGCCCTGTAGTGATCTAAGCAGGCCTGTACCGGCTAAAGCGAGCTCCGTGCTGGGCTGATTGATTTTTAAGGGCCGTGGAATGCTGTTCAATGAGTCCCACACTACCAAGATGAGGATATGAAATGTGTAGTCTTACCTCCTACAGTCGTTTACAGCTAAGCTTCCTGCTGAACTGTCGGGTAGAGAACCTCCGGTGTCTAGTCCGTTGAGGCAGCGGTCGACTAGAGGCCATCAAGAGGGTTGCAGCAGAGAGTTGGAGGACTGTAATTGTGTCCCGTTTCAATGTGAGGGGAGCGCAGTGGCAAGAAAGTTGGTCTGCGGTCTGTCTTCTGTGAGCGTGTTCTCACTGTGCTCTTAAGTAGTGCCTTTAGCTACTCCGGCACCTCTCCTCCCCGTGCTCATCTGGCTGTCCGGGAAACTGCTGTCCTCAGCACTGAATGAAGGGGTTCTTGTGAATAGCGAGTAATGGGTCGCAGATGGCGGACAAGAAAGGCGACCAGGTAGAAAAAGTTAAGCCTGCTGAATGGCGCCAACGGTCCGGGAAGGCACCGGAAGCTGCTCTCTGTCACTGTTAGGGGGAATATCAGGTGATAGGAAAGATATGAAGACTTCTTTTCTATGTCGAGTTTTCTTCCTCTCTCCCTTCCAAAGTAGTGACAATAGGATTAGGGATGTACTGTCAAATAATAGTGGAGGTAAAAACCCCAAAGAATATGTTAAAAAAGCACTTGGTCTGCAGAGCTTTCTAAAAATGCATCCATCCACCATGTAGCGTGGCAAGCTCTGCCCCATTATTTATCTTTTTAAACAATAACAATTCTGGAGTAGACTGTCCCTTTAAGTTTATTAGCAGGCCCCTGTAAGTATAAATATATTGTAACTAGTAGGCTACACCAGTGACTGTAATGCACTTAAAGGGGCATTAAACACTAACGGCTAGATTTAGAGTTCTGCGGCCAAAGGGGTGCGTTAGCTACGCTGGCTTTTTTTCTCCCGCACCTTTTAAATACCGCTGGTATTTAGAGTTCACAGAAGGGCTGCGTTAGGCTCAAAAAAAGGGAGCGTAGAGCATATTTACCGCCACTGCAACTCTCAATACCAGCGTTGCTTACGGACGCGGCCAGCTTCAAAAACGTGCACGATTCCCCCATAGGAAACAATGGGGCTGTTTGAGCTGAAAAAAACCTAACACCTGCAAAAAAGCAGCGTTCAGCTCCTAATGCAGCTACATTGTTTCCTTTGGGGAAACACTTCCTAAGTCTGCACCTAACACCCTAACATGTACCTCGAGTCTAAACACCCCTAACCTTACACTTATTAACCACTAATCTGCCGCCCCCGCCATCGCTAACCCCTGCAAATTATTATTAACCCCTAATCTGCCGCTCCGTACACTGCCGCAACCTACATTATACCTATGTACCCCTAATCTGCTCCCCCTAACATCGCCGACCACTATGTTATATTTATTAACCCCTAATCTGCCGCCCCCAACATCGCCTCCACCTACCTACAATTATTAACCCCTAATCTGCCGACCGGATCTCACCGCTACTATAATAAATGTATTAACCCCTAAAGCTAAATCTAACCCTAACACTAACACCCCCGTAAGTTAAATATAATTTAAATCTAACGAAATAAATTAACTATTATTAAATAAATTATTCCTATTTAAAGCTAAATACTTACCTGTAAAATAAACCCTAATATAGCTACAATATAAATTATAATTATATTGTAGCTATTTTAGGATTAATATTTATTTTCCAGGCAACATGGTAATTATTTTAACCAGGTACAATAGCTATTCAATAGTTAATAACTATTTAATAGTTACCTAGTTAAAATAATTACAAAATTACCTGTAAAATAAATCCTAACCTAAGTTACAATTAAACCTAACACTACACTATCAATAAATTAATTAAATACAATACCTACAATTATCTACAATTAAACCTAACACTACACTATCAATAAATTAATTAAATACAATACCTACAAATAAATACAATTACATAAACTAACTTAAGTACAAAAAATAAAAAAGAACTAAGTTACAAAAAATAAAGAAATATTTACAAACATTAGAAAAATATTACAACAATTTTAAACTAATTAAACCTACTCTAAGCCCCCTAATAAAATAACAAAGACCCCCAAAATAAAAAAATGCCCTACCCTATTCTAAATTAAAAAAGTTCAAAGCTCTTTTACCTTATCAGCCCTGAAAAGGGCCCTTTGCGGGGCATGCCCCAAAGAATTCAGCTCTTTTGCCTGTAAAAAAAAACATACAATACCCCCCCAACATTACAACCCACAACCCACATACCCCTAATCTAACCCAAACCCCCCTTTAATAAACCTAACACTAAGCCCCTGAAGATCTTCCTACCTTATCTTCACCTCGCCGGGTATCACACCGATCCGTCCTGGCTCCGATGTCTTGATCTAAGCCCAAGCGGGGGGCTGAAGTTGTCCATGATCCGGCTAAAGTCTTCTATCAAGTGGCATCTTCAATCTTCTTTCTTCCGGATCCATGTTCATCCCGCCGACGCGGAACATCCATCTTCACCGACGACTTCCCGACGAATGACGGTTCCTTTAAGGGACGTCATCCAAGATGGTGTCTCTTGAATTCCGATTGGCTGATAGGATTCTATCAGCCAATCGGAATTAAGGTAGGAAAATTCTGATTGGCTGATGGAATCAGCCAATCAGAATCAAGTTCAATCCGATTGGCTGATCCGATCAGCCAATCAGATTGAGCTTGCATTCTATTGGCTGTTCCGATCAGCCAATAGAATGCGAGCTCAATCTGATTGGCTGATCGGAGCAGCCAATCGGATTGAACTTGATTCTGATTGGCTGATTCCATCAGTCAATCAGAATTTTCCTACCTTAATTCCAATTGGCTGATAGAATCCTATCAGCCAATCGGAATTCGAGGGATGCCATCTTGGATGACGTCCCTTAAAGGAACCGTCATTCGTCGGGAAGTCGTCGGTGAAGATGGATGTTCCGCATCGGCGGGATGAACATGGATCCGGAAGAAAGAAGATTGAAGATGCCGCTTGATAGAAGACTTCATCCGGATCATGGACATCTTCAGCCCCCCCCCTTGGGCTTGGATCAAGACATCGGAGCCAGGACGGATCCATGTGATACCCGGCGAGGTGAAGATAAGGTAGGAAGCTCTTCAGGGGCTTAGTGTTAGGTTTATTTAAGGCGGGTTTGGGTTAGATTAGGGGTATGTGGGTGGTGGGTTGTAATGTTGGGGGGGTATTGTATGTGGTTTTTTTACAGGCAAAAGAGCTGAATTCTTTGGGGCATGCCTCGCTAATTATTGTAGGTAGCTGGCGGCGACGTTGGGGGCGGAAGATTAGGGGTTAATAAATATAATATAGGGGTCGGCGATGTTAGGGGCAGCAGATTAGGGGTACATAGGGATAACGTAGCTGGCGGCGGTGTACGGAGCGGCAGATTAGGGGTTAAAAAATTTTAATAGAGTGGCGGCAATGTGGGGGGACCTCGGTTTAGGGGTACATAGGTAGTTTATGGGTGTTAGTGTACTTTAGAGCACAGTAGTTAAGAGCTTTATAAACCGGCGTTAGCCCAGAAAGCTCTTAACTACTGACTTTTTTCTGCGGCTGAAGTTTTGTCGTTAGATTTCTAACGCTCACTTCAGTCACGACTCTAAATACCGGCGTTAGAAAGATCCCATTGAAAAGATAGGATACGCAAATGGCGTAGGGAGATCTGCGGTATGGAAAAGTCGCGGCTGCAAACTGAGCGTTAGACCCTTTCCTGACTGACTCCAAATACCAGCATGCGGTAAAAACCAGCGTTAGGAGCCTCTAACGCTGGTTTTGACGGCTACCGCCCAACTCTATATCTAGGCCTAAATAAATGCTAAATAGAAAGATGTTTTCAGTGCAAAGATTAGCTTTAGAATAACATGAAGAAATATTTTATTTGCTATATTTGTTTTTAAATATTTTAAAAATAAATGTACAATGTGTTTCTTTATGAACAGAAATGTCAAACTAGCAATCAAACTTTTTCTATTTACAATAAAAAAAACTTTAAAGGGCCATAATACCTAAATGTTTAAACACTTGAAAGTGATGCAGCATAGCTGTAAAAAGCTGACTAGAAAATATCTCCTGAACATCTCTATGTAAAAAAGAAAGATATTTTACCTCAAAAGTTTCTCAGTAGCCACCTTCCATTGTAAAGGATTTCTAAGCAGGATTTTAGTGTGTCTGTCCTGGGACATCTGAAGGGATGAGCATCATGCACTCTCATATTATTTCACCAATCAGGTAAAGGAAGCTTACTATGAAATCTCATGAGAGTTATGTCAAATCTCATGAGATCACAGTAAGAGTTCATGACCTCAGCAATGCTGATGCTGATTGGCTGCTGTTCATTTCTTCATTTTTTATTTTTTTTTTACCTGCAGCTGGGAGCAGGTGAAGTATAACTTTTTACGCAGAACTTACTCTGCTGAGCTGAGGAGATTGTGAGGTAAAATATCTTCCTTTTTTACATAGAGATATTCAGGTGATATTTTCCTGTCAGCTTTTTACAGTTATACTGCATCAGTTTCAAGTGATTTAGAACATGAGTATTATGTCCCTTTAACAAAAACAGAAAACAAACAAATAGAAAGAATAGTCTCAGTGCAAAATAGGTTAATGACATACTCAGTACAGAGGGCAATAAGAACAATCTATTTGATTCTAAAGAAAATCACATTACACAATGTTCATTGAGTATAAAGGGAGATGAAACACAATTTTATTATTTCATGATTCAGATAGAGCAGGCAATTTTAAGCAAGATTCTAATTTTCTCCTATTATACATTTTTTTTCTTCTCTTTGCATCTTTATTTGAAAAACCAGGAATGTAAGCTTAGGAGCTGGCCCATTTTTGGTTTAGCACCTGGGTAACAATGGCTGATTGGTGGCTAATGGCTACATTTAGCCACCAATCAGCCAGCGCTACCCAGGTTCTGAACCAAAAATGGTCCGGCTGCTAAGCTTACATTCCTGCTTTTTCAAATAAAGACACCAAGAGAACGAAGAAAATTTAATAATAGGAGTACATGAGAAAGTTGCTTGAAATTGTCTGCTCTATCTGAATCATGAAAGAAAAAAATGTAGTTTCATATAACTTTAAAATGTCATTATTTATATTTATAGACATGGTCTTTATGTTTAACACCTTGCCTTACCATTTGCAGATATGTTATTGTTACATTATTTCAGCTATATAAAACACAGAAAATGTTTTGAGCAATGTTGAAGGAACACGCACATTTTATATGTGCAGCCACCAGTCAGCAAATAGCACCCAGGTGATGAGCCTACGTAGCTATACTTTCAACAAAGGATAACTAAATAATAAAGCAAATTAGATTGTAGAAGTAAATTGGAAAGTTGTTTAAAATTGTATGCCCCATCTGAATCAAGAAAGAAAAAAATTGAGATTTCTGATCCTTTAAATACAGGATTTATAAGTGTGATTCCCCCCCCCCCCCCCCCCCCCCACTTATGCTAATAGAAAATGTCATGAACGGCTAATATTTATGTTTTTGCAGATTTGTTCCTGCATCATTTATCAACCATTCAAAATAACCTAGCTAAAATGTATTGAAATAACACATTTTTTACTTGTATGATTAGCAATTTAACCCATTCATTGCTCTAGCATTAAAAAAAAAAAAAAAACATTTAAAAGTCAAAATAAAATTTTATTTCTTAGGTGTATTTTACAGATGTATTTTGCCTCATTCAATACAACACAATAGTTTCACATTGTCAAGCCAATCATTTAGATTAACGTACTCAGATTTCTAGACGAAAAAAAGAGTGGAACATCGCTTAAACTGCAATCTGAGAAAGATTTGCATGGTACAAAGCATTCATATATTCACTGAAATTTACAAACAAAAGGTGTGGTAGTTTACTATCCATTGAAGACCAGACTTTATGACTTAAAAAATAGCATTAAAGGGAGATGGAAGTAAAAATTAAACTTTTATGATTCAGATACAGTATATGATTTATTTCTTTTTTATCAAAATTACTTATTTTTCTTGTTAACCTTTGTTGAGTTTTAGATCCTTTCCACATGACCATACCTAGGTAAATGATTGATTCATGTGATTTGAACACTATTTAGCAGTGTAACTATGTATAACTATACTACAAAGATTGTTGCAAACTGCTGCCATATGACTGAAGGCAGAGAAAATGCATAATACTGATAATTTAAGAAAAAAAACTTTTCAATGACTATTCATTATATATTTACCTGTTTTTTCTGTAATTGGAAAACAAATTGTGGTTGTTATTACAACTGCCACATAGAGGTTGGATTGTATTATGCAGGGTCTAGAACTGACTCTACAATGTTTGGCTGATCAGTGTAGGACCTTATTTACACCTATATGGCTGAAGTAAAAGGGATTAACCCCTTAATGACCGGACCATTTTTCAATTTTCTTACCCTTAATGACAATGGCTATTTTTACATTTCTGCAGTGTTTGTGTTTAGCTGTAATTTTCCTCTTACTCATTTACTGTACCCATACATATTATATACCGTTTTTCTCGCCATTAAATGGACTTTCTAAGGATACCATTATTTTCATCATATCTTATAATTTCCTATAAAAAAAAATATAAAATATGAGGAAAAAATTGAAAAAAACACACTTTTTCTAACTTTGACCCCCAAAATCTGTTACACATCTACAATCACCAAAAAACACCTATGCTAAATAGTTTCTAAATTTTGTCCTGAGTTTAGAAATACCCAATGTTTACATGTTCTTTACTTTTTTTGCAAGTTATAGGGCCATAAATACAAGTAGCACTTTGCTATTTCCAAACAACTTTTTTTCAAAATTAGCGCTAGTTACATTGGAACCCTGATATCTGTCAGGAATACCTGAATATCCCTTGACATGTATATATTTTTTTTTAGAAGACAACCCAAAGTATTGATCTAGGCCCATTTTGGTATATTTCATGCCACCATTTCACCGCCAAATGTCATCAAATAAAAAAAAAAGTTCACTTTTTCACAAATTTTGTCACAAACTTTAGGTTTCCCACTGAAATTATTTACAAACAGCTTCTGCAATTAAGGCACAAATGGTTGTAAATGCTTCTTTGGGATCCCCTTTGTTCAGAAATAGCAGACTTATATGGCTTTGTGGTTGCTTTTTGGTAAGTAGAAGGCCGCTAAATGCTGCTGCGCACCACACGTAAATTATGCCCAGCAGTTAAGGGGTTAAATTAGGTAGCTTGTAGGGAGCTTGCAGGGTTAATTTTAGCTTTAGGGTAGAGATCAGCCTCCCACCTGACACATCCCACCCCCTGATCCCTCCCAAACAGTTCTCTTCCCTCCCCCACCCCACAATTGTCCCCGCCATCTTAAGTACTGGCAGAAAGTCTGCCAGTACTAAATAAAAGGAGTTTTTATTTTTTTTAATAAAAAAAAATAAAATGTTTTAGCTGTGATGGACTCCTGCCTTCGCCCCAACCTCCATGATCCCCCCCCCCCCCAGCAATCTAACCCTCTCCCCTACCTAATTGCCGCCATCTTGGGTACTGGCAGCTGTCTGCCAGTACCCAATTTGCCCCCCAAAAAAGTGTTTTTAATTATTATTTTTTATTACTAATTTATTTTTTTCTGTAGTGTAGCAGCCCCCCACAATACCCCAACCCCCTCCCCCTCCCAGATCCTCATATATATATATTTCCCCCCCTCTTCCCACTCATTGGTGTCAGTGTGGGTAGGTGATCGCGGGCGTGCGCGCGCACGCGCGCCCCCGCACGCTCCCGGCACCCGGCGTGCACATTGCACTAACAGGAGCCGGATGCCGGGTAGCGATGGGCCGCCCACCCGCCTCCCAGTTGCGCTCCCACCCACCAACGAACCGGCCGCATCGCTACCGGTGCAGAGAGGGCCACAGAGTGGCTCTCTCTGCATCGGATGCTTTCTAAGGGTATTGCAGGATGCCTCAATATCGAGGCATCACTGCAATACCCTGAGAGCTGCTGGAAGCGATTGCGATCGCTTCCAGCACTCTCTTAGACAAGTGACGTACCAGGTACGTCCATTGTCACTAACTGCAAGTTTTTGCAGGACGTACCTGGTACGTCACTTGTCATTAAGGGGTTAAAGGGACAGTCAACACCAGCATTTTTGTTGTTTAAAAAGAAAGATAATCCCTTTATTACTCATTCCCCAGTTTTGCACAACCAACACAAGTTATAATAATACACGTTTTACCTCTGTAATTATCTTGTATCTAATCTTATGCTGACTGACCCCTTATTTCAGTTCTTTTGACAGACATGCGGTTTAGCCAATCAGTGCTCAGTCCTAGGTCACTTTACGTGCATGAGCTCAATGTTATCTATGTGAACTAATGCCCTCTAGTGGTCAAAATGTATTCAGATTAGAGGCAGTCTTCAAGGTCTAAGAAATTAGCATATGAACCTCCTAGTTTTAAATTTCAACTAAGAATACCAAGAGAACAAAGCAAAATTGGTGAAAAAAGTAAATTGGGAAGTTGTTTAAAATTGCATTTCCTATTTAAAACATGAAAGGTTTTTTTGGACTTGACTGTCCATTTAAACTTACTCAAAGTTGTAAAAGATCTGCATCCAAAATAACTGTCTTAAAATAATTAAATAAATAAAAAGAGAGAAGCGCTCAACCTGGAAACGAACAATAGCATAAAAGCTTGTTCTATGGCTAGTTACCACCCAAGAAGCAGCCTCTTTTTGCTCAACATGTGCCTTTCACAGAGAAAAACTTTCCTGAAGCATATCAGTCTGATCCTGACTTCACAGTACAGTCCAGCCCCGAAATACCAGGCAATCCTTCTCTGAACGAGAGAAACAGCAAAACCCCAGAAGTAGGTTTCGGCCTATTGTGGGCCTCGTCAGTGAGGTGCAGCCATATCCCTCTAGGCACACTGAGCAACGGGTCCACGTCTGGATTCCCGCATCACACTTAGGGAGACTTCCCAAAATGTCATAATTTGCATAAATAAAAAGAGAGAAGTGCTCAACCTGGAAACGAACAATAGCATAATAGCTTGTTCTATGGCTAGTTACCACCCAAGAAGCAGCCTCTTTTTGCTCAACATTTGCCTATCACAGAGAAAAACTTTCCTGAAGCATATCAGTCTGATCCTGACTTCACAGTATAGTCCAGCCCCGAAATAGCAGGCAATCCTTCTCTGAACGAGAGAAACAGCAAAACCCCAGACGTACGTTTCGGCCTATTGTGGGCCTCGTCAGTGAGGTGCAGCCATATCCCTCTAGGCACACTGAGCAACGGGTCCATGTCTGGATTCCCGCATCACACTTAGGGAGACTTCCCAAAATGTCATAATTTGCATAAATAAAAAGAGAGAAGCGCTCAACCTGGAAACGAACAATAGCATAATAGCTTGTTCTATGGCTAGTTACCACCCAAGAAGCAGCCTCTTATGCTGACTGACCCCTTATTTCAGTTCTTTTGACAGACATGCGGTTTAGCCAATCAGTGCTCAGTCCTAGGTCACTTTACGTGCATGAGCTCAAGGTTATCTATGTGAACTAATGCCCTCTAGTGGTCAAAATGTATTAGGATTAGAGGCAGTCTTCAAGGTCTAAGAAATTAGCATATGAACCTCCTAGTTTTAGCTTTCAACTAAGAATACCAAGAGAACGAAGCAAAATTGGTGATAAAAGTAAATTGGGAAGTTGTTTAAAATTGCATTTCCTATTTAAAACATGAAAGGTTTTTTTGGACTTGACTGTCCCTTTAAATTTACTCAAATTTGTAAAAGATCTGCATCCAAAATAACTGTCTTAAAATAATTTAATAAATAAAAAGAGAGAAGCGCTCAACCTGGAAACGAACAATAGCATAATAGCTTGTTCTATGGCTAGTTACCACCCAAGAAGCAGCCTCTTTTAGCTCAACATGTGCCTTTCACAGAGAAAAACTTTCCTGAAGCATATCAGTCTGATCCTGACTTCACAGTACAGTCCAGCCCCAAAATACCAGGCAATTCTTCTCTGAACGAGAGAAACTGCAAAACCCCAGACGTACGTTTCGGCCTATTGTGGGCCTCATCAGTGAGGTACAGCCATATCCCTCTAGGCATACTGAGAAACGGGTCCACGTCTGGATTCCCACATCACACTTAGGGAGACTTCCCAAAATGTCATAATTTGCATAAATAAAAAGAGAGAAGCGCTCAACCTGGAAACGAACAATAGCATAATAGCTTGTTCTATGGCTAGTTACCACCCAAGAAGCAGCCTCTTTTTGCTCTACATGTGCCTTTCACAGAGAAAAACTTTCCTGAAGCATATCAGTCTGATCCTGACTTCACAGTACAGTCCCGAAATACCAGGCAATCCTTCTCTGAACGAGAGAAACAGCAAAACCCCAGACGTACATTTCGGCCTATTGTGGGCCTCGTCAGTGAGGTGCAGCCATATCCCTCTAGGCACACTGAGCAACGGGTCCATGTCTGGATTCCCGCATCAAACTTAGGGAGACTTCCCAAAATGTCATAATTTGCATAAATAAAAAGAGAGAAGCGCTCAACCTGGAAACGAACAATAGCATAATAGTTTGTTCTATGGCTAGTTACCACCCAAGAAGCAGCCTCTTTTTGCTCAACATGTGCCTTTCACAGAGAAAAACTTTCCTGAAGCATATCAGTCTGATCCTGACTTCACAGTACAGTCCCGAAATACCAGGCAATCCTTCTCTGAATGAGAGAAACAGCAAAACCCCAGACGTACGTTTCGGCCTATTGTGGGCCTTGTCAGTGAGGTGCAGCCATATCTCTCTAGGCACACTGAGCAACGGGTCCACGTCTGGATTCCTGCATCACACTTAGGGAGACTTCCCAAAATGTCATAATTTGCATAAATAAAAAGAGAGAAGCGCTCAACCTGGAAACAAACAATAGCATAATAGCTTGTTCTATGGCTAGTTACCACCCAAGAAGCAGCCTCTTTTTGCTCAACATGTGCCTTTCACAGAGAAAAACTTTCCTGAAGCATATCAGTCTTATCCTGACTTCACAGTACAATCCAGCCCCGAAATACCAGGTAATCCTTCTCTGAACGAGAGAAACAGCAAAACCCCAGACGTACGTTTCAGCCTATTGTGGGCCTCGTCAGTGAGGTGCAGCCATATCCCTCTAGGCACACTGAGCAACGGGTCCACGTCTGGATTCCCGCATCACACTTAGGGAGACTTCCCAAAATGTCATAATTTGCATAAATAAAAAGAGAGAAGCGCTCAACCTGGAAACGAACAATAGCATATTAGTTTGTTCTATGGCTAATTACCACCCAAGAAGCAGCCTCTTTTTGCTCAACATGTGCCTTTCACAGAGAAAAACGTTCCTGAAGCATATCAGTCTGATCCTGACTTCACAGTACAGTCCCGAAATACCAGGCAATCCTTCTCTGAATGAGAGAAACAGCAAAACCCCAGACGTACATTTCAGCCTATTGTGGGCCTCGTCAGTGAGGTGCAGCCATATCCCTCTAGGCACACTGAGCAACGGGTCCATGTCTGGATTCCCGCATCAAACGTAGGGAGACTTCCCAAAATGTCATAATTTGCATAAATAAAAAGAGAGAAGCGCTCAACCTGGAAACGAACAATAGCATAATAGTTTGTTCTATGGCTAGTTACCACCCAAGAAGCAGCCTCTTTTTGCTCAACATGTGCCTTTCACAGAGAAAAACTTTCCTGAAGCATATCAGTCTGATCCTGACTTCACAGTACAGTCCCGAAATACCAGGCAATCCTTCTCTGAACGAGAGAAACAGCAAAACCCCAGACGTACGTTTCGGCCTATTGTGGGCCTCGTCAGTGAGGTGCAGCCATATCTCTCTAGGCACACTGAGCAACGGGTCCACGTATGGATTCCTGCATTACACTTAGGGAGACTTCCCAAAATGTCATAATTTGCATAAATAAAAAGAGAGAAGCGCTCAACCTGGAAACAAACAATAGCATAATAGCTTGTTCTATGGCTAGTTACCACCCAAGAAGCAGCCTCTTTATGCTCAACATGTGCCTTTCACAGAGAAAAACTTTCTTGAAGCATATCAGTCTGATCCTGACTTCACAGTACAGTCCAGCCCCGAAATACCAGGCAATCCTTCTCTGAACGAGAGAAACAGCAAAACCCCAGACGTAGGTTTCGGCCTATTGTGGGCCTCGTCAGTGAGGTGCAGCCATATCCCTTTAGGCACACTGAGCAACGGGTCCACGTCTGGATTCCCGCATCACACTTAGGGAGACTTCCCAAAATGTCATAATTTGCATAAATAAAAAGAGAGAAGCGCTCAACCTGGAAACGAACAATAGCATAATAGCTTGTTCTATGGCTAGTTACCACCCAAGAAGCAGCCTCTTTTTGCTCAACATGTGCCTTTCACAGAGAAAAACTTTTCTGAAGCATATCAGTCTGATCCTGACTTCACAGTACAGTCCAGCCCCGAAATACCAGCAATTCTTCTCTGAACGAGAGAAACAGCAAAAGCCCAGAGGTACGTTTCGGCCTATTGTGGGCCTCGTCAGTGAGGTGCAGCCATATCCCTCTAGGCACACTGAGCAACGGGTCCGTGTCTGGATTCCCGCATCAAACTTAGGGAGACTTCCCAAAATGTCATAATTTGCATAAATAAAAAGAGAGAAGCGCTCAACCTGGAAACGAACAATAGCATAATAGCTTGTTCTATGGCTATTTACCACCCAAGAGGCAGCCTCTTTTTGCTCAACATGTGCCTTTCACAGAGAAAAACTTTCCTGAAGCATATCAGTCTGATCCTGACTTCACAGTACAGTCCCGAAATACCAGGCAATCCTTCTCTGAACGAGAGAAACAGCAAAACCCCAGACGTACGTTTCGGCCTATTGTGGGCCTCGTCAGTGAGGTGCAGCCATATCTCTCTAGGAACACTGAGCAACGGGTCCATGTCTGGATTCCTGCATCACACTTAGGGAGACTTCCCAAAATGTCATAATTTGCATAAATAAAAAGAGAGAAGCGCTCAACCTGGAAACAAACAATAGCATAATAGATTGTTCTATGGCTAGTTACCACCCAAGAAGCAGCCTCTTTTTGCTCAACATGTGCCTTTCACAGAGAAAAACTTTCCTGAAGCATATCAGTCTGATCCTGACTTCACAGTACAGTCCAGCCCCAAAATACCAGGCAATCCTTCTCTGAACGAGAGAAACAGCAAAACCCCAGACGTACGTTTCGGCCTATTGTGGGCCTCGTCATTGAGGTGCATCCATATCCCTCTAGGCACACTGAGCAACGGGTCCACGTCTGGATTCCCGCATCACACTTAGGGAGACTTCCCAAAATGTCATAATTTGCATAAATAAAAAGAGAGAAGCGCTCAACCTGGAAACGAACAATAGCATAATAGCTTGTTCTATGGCTAGTTACCACCCAAGAAGCAGCCTCTTTTTGCTCAACATGTGCCTTTCACAGAGAAAAACTTTCCTGAAGCATATCAGTCTGATCCTGACTTCACAGTACAGTCCAGCCCCGAAATACCAGGTAATCCTTCTCTGAACGAGAGAAACAGCAAAACCCCAGACGTACGTTTCGGCCTATTGTGGGCCTCATCAGTGAGGTGCAGCCATATCCCTCTAGGCACACTGAGCAACGGGTCCACGTCTGGATTCCCGCATCACACTTAGGGAGACTTCCCAAAATGTCATAATTTACATAAATAAAAAAAAGAAGCGCTCAACCTGGAAACGTACAATAGCATAATAGTTTGTTCTATGGCTAGTTACCACCCAAGAAGCAGCCTCTTTTTGCTCAACATGTGCCTTTCACAGACAAAAACTTTCCTGAAGCATATCAGTCTGATCCTGACTTCACAGTACAGTCCCGAAATACCAGGCAATCCTTCTCTGAACGAGAGAAACAGCAAAACCCCAGACGTACGTTTCGTAATTCGTTTATTAGAAAAATAATCATATATGCATATATACAAAATAAAATCATAATAACAAATGCAAACAAAATAACTCTTGTTACAAAACTGAAATATTGACCCAAATTTTTGTCATCAGAAAAAAATCAAAATGCAATTAAACTTAAATAATCACACAAAATAAAATTAAACATATTTCAAATACAGACAAAAACAAACTGGAGGAAAAAAAAACCAAAAAAAAAAACAACTAAATAATCCAATCCTTCCACTTCTTTGTCTTCCAGATGCCTTCAGAATCTAATTCCCCATATCGCCTCCTATCAAAAGAAAAATACAAAAACAACTTCCCACGGATCATACCCACACAATTACCTACAGTAACTACCTCTTTCTTAAAAATCAAAATATTACGCACATCCCACAACACCTCCTTCACACAACATGCCAACAACCATATCAATCTTGCTTTCTCCTTTTCCACACCATTTCCACACAAACCATACATCATCATATTAAAAGTAAAAAACTGCACTCCAGTCAATCCCTTAATCATCCTTTTCAAACTTCTCCAAACATCCCTAGCATACTCACAATTCCAAAACAAATTAATAACACTCTCGCTTTGAAAACAACCATCTCTAGGACACACTTCTGAAGCCACTAAACGACGCATTCTCGGAAAATCCCTTGTTGGCAAACACTTATGCACACTCATCCAACTAATATCTTTCTGCCTATTCATCAAATACTTATTACACACATTTTTCCATACCAACACACATTCATTTTCAGTCAAACCCCCAATCAACTCAAGACCTTCCTTCTTCTCCAATATTTTCAACACCATTCTGTTTGCACACCACATCTCCCTACTAACATTCTCCAAACGATATTTTTTAATCCAACATTCCACCCTTACATAAAACCACGGAACAGCAAAACATACCGGTTTCTTTCTATCAATCTCAAATAAACCATATCGTCTTAAAACATTTCCACAAGCATACTTTACCATACAACCAGCCATGCTATCCTTACCACTCAGAACCACAAACCTACTAACATATTTCACAGCCAAAAATCTCTCCACATTTGGAAAACCCTTACCACCAACATTCTTACTCTTAACAACAACAACATCTCTTTTCAAACGCTCCATACCAGAACTCCAGAAAAAAGAAAACAACACTCTCAAAATTCTCCGAAAAATCCTCTCAGGTGGCGGAAAAATATAACATAATAGGGATCAAAACCGATTTAATAACTAACATTTTTCCTTCCAAAGATAAAGTCCTTAAAGACCAAAACTGAAGTTTTCTACTCACTTTATCAAAAACATTCTCCCAACTTTCCAAGCCTTTCAAATCCACATCAAATTTCACACCCAACACCTCAATTGGACCTTCAGTCACAGGCCATCGACAGGAATCAATCTCCCTATCATTACCAAAAACTTTAACTTTACACTTATTCCAATTAACTCTGAAACCACTTGCCATACAAAAACAGTCAACTAAAGTTTTCACCCTCCTCAAACCAGCCTAAGTCTCACATACCACACTCACATCATCCATATACCCAATCACTTTTAAACACCTTCCATTACTACCAGGAACACTCACACCTCTAACTAATTTATCCTTCCTCAAACTAGTTAATAATGGCTCAATGACACATACAAATAACACAGGAGACAAAGGACATTCTTGACGCACTCCAGATTTAACACAAAATTCCTCAGTCAAAAAACCATTAACCTGGACTTGACTCACAATATCACTATACAAACATTTAAACCATCGAATAATCTTACCAGAAAAACCTAAACGTTCTAAAACATGAAACATAAAATCATGCACTACCCTATCATACGCTTTTTTCAAAATCCACAATAGCAACAGCAACAGACCTCATCCTCTCCCTCACATACCACAGTACATCACGTAGTAACAACAAACTTTCAGAAATCTGACGCCCAGGAATAGCACACACTTGCTCTTCACCCACAACCTTACCAATCACTCCACGCATTCTATTTGCCAACACCTTTGCAATAACCTTATAGTCAACATTCAACAACGTAATCGGCCTCCAATTCCTCAAATCTCTGTTATCACCCTTTTTAAATAACAAAACAATCAAACCTTTCCTCATTGAAACAGGCAAAACATTCATTCTAAAAACAAACTTACAAACATCCAACATATCCACCCCAATCAAATTCCAAAAACAAGTATAAAATTCAACAGGCAAACCATCACAACCAGGTACCTTCCCATTCTTAAAACTCCTAACAACCTCTGCAATCTCATCCAAACTTAGATCCCTTTCTAACAAATCATTATCATATTTTTCCAACTTAACCTCAATGCTTTCCAACAACTCATTTTCCAATAAAACATCTCTTGTTTTTTCTTTATACAACTCACTGTAAAACTCATGAACTTCACGCAAAACACCATCCGTACCATTAACTTCACACTCAACCTTATCAAAAACACTAGCAAAACCAGTCTTTCCTTCAAAAGCTTTCTTAAAAAAATATTTACTACAAGACTCATCCTTTTCCATTTTCTCCAATCTTGCCATAAAAACAATTTCTTTACTTTTTCATGCATACACTTTTTAATTATCTTTCTTGCTTCAGCAATTTCCTCATGCACATCAATACTACAATTTCTCAATTCATACAAATACAACAACCTCAGATACCATTTATCATACAACTCCCATTCCATTCTAGCTTTCTCACAGCCTTTCTTAATAAAAAACCTCTTTATTTTCACCTTCAACCATTCCCACCACATAAGCACATTACTAAAATCACATTTTCTTTCACGCCAACTTTCACACATCCAAACAAACTGACGCTTAAACTTCTCATCTTCTAACAAATCCACATTCAGTTTCCAAACACCCTTACCATACTTGATCTTCAAATCACAATTCACCTTACACATCAAAAGGGCATGATCCGTAAAGGGCATCCGCTTTAAAGAAAAATCTTTAACACATAAAAATTTAGATAAAAACCAAAAATCAATTCGAGATTTTATCCCACCACTATCACTAAAGAAAGTAAAACCCTCCCATGAAAAAGAAACAGACCCGAAGGCATCCTTCAAACCGAAAGATTTAAGCAAATCAAGTAAAAACTTCCCTGAGCTATCAACCCTACAATCACTCCCACCCTCTGTCCCCATTCTTAATAATACAATTAAAATCCCCAACCAAAAAAGTTGGCTCTCGACCTGGCAGAAAAAACTTTAAAGTTTAAAAACTAAGCAAACGTTCTACCCTATTTGGAGAAGCATATACATTAAACAAACGAGAAACAGTCCCACAAAAACTAAAACTAACCAAAAGTACCCGACCTGGGACAATATGAACTACATTAAGGATAGAAAAACTAAACCCCTTAAACAAAACTCCCACCCCCCCATTCCTATCAGAAGAACAAGACCATACTTTAGGACCATATTCCCAGTCAGCACATTTAGGATGTTCAGAGAGACCACATTCCTGCAAACAAAAAATATTAGCAGAACATACAGATAATAATTTAAAAATTGCAGCTCTCCTTGCTATAGTTGTCATACACCTGACATTAAGGGAAGAAATGGTCAGAGACATCACAAAAATAAATTAAAGAAAAACAAAAAAAAAAGAAATAACATCAGGACTTCTTCTTTCCTTTCTTTTTCTTAGGACTCAAAGGAGATCCTTTAAATCTGCCTCTGTGACGTTCCGACCTCCTAGGCTCCCCTTTGCCAGCCTCATAACCAGTAACTTCAGCAAGTTGGTTCACATCTCTTTTAACTTGTGCATCAAATTACGTGATATACTTACTCTCTTGTTTCTGTGGGTGCCAATATATAGGGCGCACCTGTAGGCGCCTCAGTGCCAGATGGTCAGAACACAACAGAAATATTAAAAACAATTTGAAAACACATAGTGTACCCAGACATTGTCATCAAAAACATAATGTCAATAAAAATTGTTTTAACATCACCCCTATAGAATATATCCCTAAGTCTGACCTATATAATTGGTTTTTCAGACTTAGACAGAGAGAGACCTTCTGGATATATAGACTCCAAACGTTATATCCAGTTGGTCTCAATATGAATATAGATTTGGCAGCGTTTAATTAGCCTCCTTTTTTGTATATACAGGGAGTGCAGAATTATTAGGCAAATTAGTATTTTGACCACATCATCCTCTTTATGCATGTTGTCTTACTCCAAGCTGTATAGGCTTGAAAGCCTACTACCAATTAAGCATATTAGGTGATGTGCATCTCTGTAATGAGAAGGGGTGTGGTCTAATGACATCAACACCCTATATCAGGTGTGCATAATTATTAGGCAACTTCCTTTCCTTTGGCAAAATGGGTCAAAAGAAGGACTTGACAGGCTCAGAAAAGTCAAAAATAGTGAGATATCTTGCAGAGGGATGCAGCACTCTTAAAATTGCAAAGCTTCTGAAGCGTGATCATCGAACAATCAAGCGTTTCATTCAAAATAGTCAACAGGGTCGCAAGAAGCGTGTGGAAAAACCAAGGCGCAAAATAACTGCCCATGAACTGAGAAAAGTCAAGCGTGCAGCTGCCAAGATGCCACTTGCCACCAGTTTGGCCATATTTAAGAGCTGCAACATCACTGGAGTGCCCAAAAGCACAAGGTGTGCAATACTCAGAGACATGGCCAAGGTAAGAAAGGCTGAAAGACGACCACCACTGAACAAGACACACAAGCTGAAACGTCAAGACTGGGCCAAGAAATATCTCAAGACTGATTTTTCTAAGGTTTTATGGACTGATGAAATGAGAGTGAGTCTTGATGGGCCAGATGGATGGGCCCGTGGCTGGATTGGTAAAGGGCAGAGAGCTCCAGTCTGACTCAGACACCAGCAAGGTGGAGGTGGAGTACTGGTTTGCGCTGGTATCATCAAAGATGAGCTTGTGGGGCCTTTTCGGGTTGAGGATGGAGTCAAGCTCAACTCCCAGTCCTACTGCCAGTTTCTGGAAGACACCTTCTTCAAGCAGTGGTACAGGAAGAAGTCTGCATCCTTCAAGAAAAACATGATTTTCATGCAGGACAATGCTCCATCACACGCGTCCAAGTACTCCACAGCGTGGCTGGCAAGAAAGGGTATAAAAGAAGAAAATCTAATGACATGGCCTCCTTGTTCACCTGATCTGAACCCCATTGAGAACCTGTGGTCCATCATCAAATGTGAGATTTACAAGGAGGGAAAACAGTACACCTCTCTGAACAGTGTCTGGGAGGCTGTGGTTGCTGCTGCTGCACGCAATGTTGATGGTGAACAGATCAAAACACTGACAGAATCCATGGATGGCAGGCTTTTGAGTGTCCTTGCAAAGAAAGGTGGCTATATTGGTCACTGATTTGTTTTTGAATGTCAGAAATGTATATTTGTGAATGTTGAGATGTTATATTGGTTTCACTGGTAAAAATAAATAATTGAAATGGGTATATATTTGTTTTTTGTTAAGTTGCCTAATAATTATGCACAGTAATAGTCACCTGCACACACAGATATCCCCCTAAAATAGCTATAACTAAAAACAAACTAAAAACTACTTCCAAAACTATTCATCTTTGATATTAATGAGTTTTTTGGGTTCATTGAGAACATGGTTGTTGTTCAATAATAAAATTAATCCTCAAAAATACAACTTGCCTAATAATTCTGCTCTCCCTGTATTTTTTGGATTTTGATTGATGTGTGTAAGTAGCCCAGTCCATTCAAGGAGAGCTGGACTATATGATTTACAATAGATATGTGGATAATACCTAGCTTCCATTATAAAATAATATTACTGTCATTAGATTTTGCTACAGTGGCAATAATTCTAGGATTAAGTATTTATCAAAGCTTTTTCTTTATGAAGAAAATAACTATGTAATATATTGTAGACAGGAATAGGTTAGTATTAGTTGAATACCAGTTCCATTGTTTGTTTTTTTATGCTTAGAGGATTGTTACTATTATCATGCTGCTATAATGGCGATGATACCCTGTGATCGGGATCATTTAAAACTGCAGGTAAATTTGATTTAATATTGTTACCAATATGTACTAAATGTCACATTTGTTGTTTACGATATAGACAACTAGCACCTATTGAGAAGTGTTATAGGAAATTCGCTTGTGAATATTGATATAAACAACATTGCCAATGGGGGAGTGTTTTATATAGCAGTGCTTTTTATTGGTCCAGAGGGGTATTAATACGGCAGGTGTGTGTTAAACATTATTACAGCCTGATGAAATGGCTCTGTGCAGCCGAGAAACGCGTTGCTGGTTTCTTTTTAACTTTTTTATTAAATCATTTTAATTATACCCCTTTGGAGTCCTTTTCCTGTGATTTCATATCTTAGCTCCTGGGTCTGGTGGATATCGGACGCTAGCACCACCCGCCCGGTGTATCCCGCAAAGTATTCACTGAATACGGGTATTCCGCTGTGATCTCAGGGGAGGAAGGTGTGTATCCAGATCGTCTGTAGATTGGTGGAGCGGCCGCTCGGATTAAGGTGTGGATGTGTTCCCATACCTGATTGGCTGAAGGGTCCCACGTGACCTCCTGGAGTTTCCTATCGAGTGCAGGTCTGCCGGGCGACGAACAGGTCCCGGTTCGCTGTGTCTGGCGCAAATCAGTGCCGCCTTGTTTGTGAGTATAATCATCGTCGCTTGCTGCTATTGACTTTTGTTTATACGTTATCACCCTATTGGCGCCTCTTCTCATTCCATCCAGGATTGATTTTGGTCGTTGTCGTTTTATCTGAGAGAGCAGCCTTTGATCTTCGCCCATCTTTTGTTCTTCATCAACTTGGCGCCTAGCGCACCTCCAGAGTTTGACTTATCATTCTCTTTGTTCTATCCATATTGATGCCACGGCATGTTTTGAGGTTGCAGCTGTCGCCCCATCCACGTTCATTATAAAGGACATTGCTTAAGTATATATATATTTTCACGTTATATTGACTGCTTAAATTTGTATCACTTTGCATTATTTGTTGAATGACACATATATATCCCCTTTCATGATTTTGTAAGGAATTGGGATTCATTTTTTTAAATTTATAGGAGTATATATTAGATTTTCTGTAGACATTTAATCAGTATTTTTTCACATTTTTGCACTTTATCATTTAGGTTTTGCTTTTCTGGAATTAGAGAAAAGTTATACACTTTTTTGATGCACTAAGTCATTAATTAACTGTTGGGGAATACATTTTTATTTTTCAACATTTGAGCACACATCACTACAAAACGTTTTATTGTACCAACATTCATACTAGTAGAAATGATTTATTTAAAGTCACATCAGTTTAATAACGCACAGTGAGACATATATATACAAAAATATATAATACATCATGCTTTCCATAAATGAAAGACATAATAAAAGACTTTTATTGGTTTCACATGTGGGATCTAATAACACAGTTCCAAGTGAAGACAATACAATTGATAATTTACCTATCCATATCTTATTTGCTAAATTAGAAAATTTGATTAATGATGAATGTAGGCACTGGCTAGATGCCGAGATGCTACAGAGATATGTAGATATCAATCAAGTCCCTAGAGGTCTTAGAATTTTTAAGAGCTGTTCATTCAAAGACAATGAACTTTTAAACTCTAATCGGGAAGAAGCTATTACCACCTGTTCTGTGACCCTTATGAAAATTTTGATTGCACACAGGAAACCCCTTGTTGAAAAAACATCTAAAGAAATAGACGTGGTGCAACAAAGTTGAAGAATTGAATCATATGGTGTTACAGAAAACAGATACTTTTCAAAAAGAGTTAATGGAAAATAAGAATCGAAAACTAGCTAGGGATAATGAAGACTATCAAAAAGGAGAAGTCCATACCTATAATAAAAATAAAAATAAAAAGATAGCATCTTCTAATTTAATAGTGACAAATGAACAACAACCTAATGAAGAGTATCCTTCTACATCGACAGCACCTAATCCTGGCCATCAATTTAAAGATAGATGGACAGTTGTAAATTATCATAAGAATAAAAATATAAACACCCAACAAAATAGATCATTAAACAGTCCTGATAAGGACTATAAACAAAGTTATTATAACCAATCACCTCAACCAAGACATGAATATTCCCACATGCCCAATAGGAACTGGTCCAACAATAGAACACAACATTTCAATACCAATGACAGATATGTAGATGGTCCAAGACAAGACAACTATCGTGACAAATCTAGGAATACGTACCATGCAAATCATTATTATAGACCACAGAGAAATGATTATAATCAGTGGCCCAATTCGGCATTGAAATCTAATAGCCATTCATCCCACACAAGACCTCCAACAGGCAATACCAATTACGACTATTCTTTTGATGACAGGAATCAAAGATCTCCTGATCACTTTGAGATAAATACATCAAATAGATTCAATACATTTAATAACCCAGATCCTAATGGTTGTAACACCGGATTTACAGATACATATGAATCTTCAAATAATCAGACTTCCACACGTTTTTTAGAGCCACGACCAAAGCAACCGACTTGGAAACAAAAAAAGATTGCCAGCTACTTGGAACCTGTAGTCTCTCTAACTCCAGCCCACAAGGGAAAAAGACCTCACGCAAACGAGGGTGCAGAGGAAGAAATACAGCAAAGAGGCAAGACTACGGAGACTAAGTAGTGGCATCTAATTGTCTTCCCACGTTTTGACAGATGACGAAATTAGAGTTCTTGGTAAAGGTTTATCTTTTAGCCCAACAAATACACACAATACTTTTTCTCTTTTTGTCGATCTTAATCGATTCACTCAAAAATTAACATTACAAAAATACTATGCAGAAAAAAGACTAAAAGATGACTTGAGAATGCCCATCTTGACAAATGTTATGGACTCTAGGCTTTCTAATCAATGTATCCCTGTTTTTGGACCATTTGTGTGACAGTTTCATTCACACTGGGCTAAAGAACAAATCTAATTTTAAACCCAGATTGAATAATAACGCCCACATAGAGATTTTTAGACAGTTGGTAAGTGATGAATTTGATTTGATTCAGAAGGGAATCCGTAACAAACACAACCTTTTTGGAAATGAGAGAAGTGCTTTAGAAACTTTGAAAAGTGATCAATCCATCGTAATCAGCAGGCCGATAAGGGCGGTGGGATCATTATTCAAGATCTAACTGATTATCTGATAGAGGCTAAGAAAATCTTGAACGATACTAATTACTATATCAAACTCACATTTGATCCCACTACAAAATTCCTAGCCATTTTCAAAGATTTGGTGGAATATGCATACAAAGAAGGAATTGTTATAAAAAAAGAAAAAGATTACTTGATCCCTAACGAACCAAATCGAGCGTTCTACTACCACCTCCCTAAACTACACAAAAATAGAACATGCCCTCCTGGTCGGCCCATCATATCAGGAATAGGGAGCCTAACTGATAATGCTTCATCCTACGTAGATTACTTTTTACAAAGATATGTAGTAGGGTTAGAATCATACATCCAAGATTCATCAGATTTGATTCGAAAACTCAAACAAGTGGCCATCACACGTGACCTCATTTGGATCACGTGTGATGTCCAAGCATTATATTCTAATATATACCACAGGATTTAGGTTTGTCAGCCATTAAAAGCTATTTAGAACAAGATATCTATCTACCTCCATTACAGAGGAATTTTATTTTATCATTAATTGCATACATTTTAAACCATAATTACTTTATGTTCCAGGACGATTATTATTTACAGGTTAAGGGGAAGGCCATGGGTACCAGGTTCGCCCCAAGTTATGCGAATCTTTATATGGGGTCATTTGAGCAATGTTACATCTATGACTCCCATTTTGGGGCGAACCTGGTATTCTATGGCCGCTATATAGATGACTTAATCCTTGTATGGAGAGGTAATACCACATCAGCAGAAAAATTTGTGGAACACTTGAATACAAACGATAGGGGACTGAAATTCACTAGTGTAATTGACACCAAGACTGTAGTATTCCTTGACTTAAATTTGACATTTGAAGATGATAAAATTATTTCTAGTACCCATTTCAAAGAGGTGGACTGCAATAGTTACCTTGACTTTACGAGCAGCCATTATCACCCGTGGAAGAAAAATGTGCCATACGGCCAATTCAAACGGGTACGCAGAAACTGCAGTAGATTATCTGATTATGAGGCACAGGGACAGATTTTAATAGAGAGATTTAAAGAGAAAAAATATTCCCAACATATTATCAATAATGGATATGAAAGGGCTAGAAATGATAATAGAGATCTATATTTCCAACACAATGAAAATAATAACAAAACATTCACAAATACCAATAATGGTCCAATGTTCATAACTGAATATAACTGTAACCATGAGATCATTAAACAAATTATCTATAGACATTGGAATGTCCTTATGAAAGATCCAATACTTGGACATGTAATAGAAAATAAACCTACTGTTGTTTTTAAAAAGGCACCAAATTTGAAGGGTATATTAGCACCTAGCAAAATAGTGAGAAATAAAAGAAATCATACCAACAGTAAGCATGTCCAACTAAAACAAAATAAAAATTTAAACGCAGCCAAAAACTTCCTTAATACACATATGAAAATAAAAAAGGGTAGTTTCAAATGCAATAAAAAAAATGTAGGATGTGTGATTACATCACACATAATACTTGCTCTTTTAGATCTAATACCACTAACAAAACATATTCAATTGGCAGTAGGATGACTTGTGCATCAAATTACGTGATATACTTACTCTCTTGTTTCTGTGGGTGCCAATATATAGGGCGCACCTGTAGGCGCCTCAGTGTCAGATGGTCAGAACACCACAGAAATATTAAAAACAATTTGAAAACACATAGTGTACCCAGACATTGTCATCAAAAACATAATGGCAATAAAAATTGTTTTAACATCACCCCTATAGAATATATCCCTAAGTCTGACCTATATAATCGGTTTTTCAGACATAGACAGAGAGAGACCTTCTGGATATATAGACTCCAGATGTTATATCCAGTTGGTCTCAATATGAATATAGATTTGGCAGCCTTTAATTAGCCTCCTTTTTTGTATATCATTTTTTGGGATTTTGATTGATGTGTGTAAGTAGCCCAGTCCATTCAAGGAGAGCTGGACTATATGATTTACAATAGATATGTGGATAATACCTAGCTTCCATTATAAAATAATATTACTGTCATTAGATTTTGCTACAGTGGCAATTATTCTAGGATTAAGTATTTATCATAGCTTTTTCTTTATGCAGACAAAATAACTATGTAATATATTGTAGACAGGAATAGGTTAGTATTAGTTGAATACCAGTTCCATTGTTTGTTTTTTTATGCTTAGAGGATTGTTACTATTATCATGCTGCTATAATGGCGATGATACCCTGTGATCGGGATCATTTAAAACTGCAGGTAAATTTGATTTAATATTGTTACCAATATGTACTAAATGTTACATTTGTTGTTTACGATATAGACAACTAGCACCTATTGAGAAGTGTTATAGGAAATTCGCTTGTGAATATTGATATAAACAACATTGCCAATGGGGGAGTGTTTTATAAAGCAGTGCTTTTCATTGGTCCAGAGGGGTATTAATACGGCAGGTGTGTGTTAAACATTATTACAGCCTGATGAAACGGCTCTGTGCAGCCGAGAAACACGTTGCTTGTTTCTTTTTAATTTTTTTATTAAATCATTTTAATTATACCCCTTTGGAGTCCTTTTCCTGTGATTTCATATCTTAGCTCCTGGGTCTGGTGGATATCGGACGCTAGCACCACCCGCCCGGTGTATCCCGCAAAGTATTCACTGAATACGGGTATTCCGCTGTGATCTCAGGGGAGGAAGGTGTGTATCCAGATCGTCTGTAGATTGGTGGAGCGGCCGCTCGGATTAAGGTGTGGATGTGTTCCCGTACCTGATTGGCTGAAGGGTCCCACGTGACCTCCTGGAGTTTCCTATCGAGTGTTGGTCTGCCGGGCGACGAACAGGTCCCGGTTCGCTGTGTCTGGCACAAATCAGTGCCGCCTTGTTTGTGAGTATAATCATCGTCGCTTGCTGCTATTGACTTTTGTTTATAAGTTATCACCCTATTGGCGCCTCTTCTCATTCCATCCAGGATTGATTTAGGCTCCCCTTTGCCAGCCTCATAACCAGTAACTTCAGCAAGTTGGTTCACATCTCTTTTATCTAGATAACCAACAGAAGAGGCATCAGAAAAGTCACCTATACACTGGCTTGAGTCAGAAGGAACGTCTTTAGTAGAGACAGAAGGAAACTCTGAAATTAAAGAGTCAGCATCACTTGTAGTATCTGGATCTGCACCCTTAACTACTGGAAGATTCAAATCAGGACTCTCCCATCCATCAGAATCCGCATCTATTTTTCTCTTGGAGGCAGATTTTTTCCCTTTAGTGTCCATATCCTCCTCAGAACTAGAGGACACAACAGCAGACCAATCAATGTTCTCCCCTTCACCAAGAACAGCATCAGGAGCAGCATCACAAGATGACTCAGTGAAGGAAAAATTCTCTGTCCCAGAAACAGCAACAGTATCATCCACAGAATTGGGCAACAGGGCTTCAAGAACATATGAAGCAGCTATCACATTAGATGTAGCAAGATCCACCTCCTGAAGATGAGATTGGGCTTCCTCTACCTTCTCAGCCACAGGAACCACCACAGGAACATCAGACACCTCTCCGATAGGGACCCCAACTGCAGATTTCTTACACAAAAGAGGTAATATAGAGTTCAATGCCTCATCAGAGACCTCCTCCTCATTCACAGATGGCTCAACTGCAACTGAAGATGTTTTTTTTGCAACATCAGCATAGGAAGGCTTCACTCTATCAAGCCCCAGAAACATCTTCAAAGGACACATCCTGCACAGATGACTTGAAGAACCACACAGGTCACAGGTCCGGCGTTTACTACAGTGGGCAACAAGATGATCCTCCTCACTGCAATTTCGACATCTGGCACCTGGGCAATTTTCAGCAATGTGACCAAACAGGTTGCAACTACGGCAAAAAAGAGGCATGTCATCATAGTATAGGAAACCTCTATTTCCACCAATGGCGAAAGTCTGTGGAGGGTGTTTCTTTCCACCAATACCTAATTCATCTGGCACAAACCGCACCCAGAACCTGCGCTTTCCATTGAAAGTCCCAAACTGATTCTTCAGCTTGCTACCTCCTTGAACATCATCAAAGTAGCGACAAAGAAACAGACCAATTTCCACATCAGTGACCCAAGGGTTGTACATACGTACTGTCACCGGGTTTCTTCTCTCCCTCTGCACACAGGCAACAAATTTCATGCCAACCAACTCTGGAGCAGCAGCCATATCAATAGTCCGTTGATAGCAGGTCTGTAAATAATGCTCATCGGTGAAAGCCACATAAAAAATCCCTCTGGAAGGGAATGACTGAACACAATGCAAACTTGCTCTTGGCATCTTCAAAACACCCTCCAAAACCACCTGCTGGACATGAGCCAAACCAATCTTCTCTCGAAAATCCTCAGAAATCAACACCCGAAGTGTATGGGGAACATTTGGCACATTGGTAGCCATATTTGCCCTATTGCCTCTTTAGGCTGGATTTCAGAGCGCCCCCCCCAAAAGCAGCATGTGGCTGAAGTCCAGGGACGATGCCACAAGGCCAAGGGGACGGCCCTACTACCCAGTTGCTCTACGCCTAAGGAGTAGCCACCCCCCCAATAGCAGCAGGAGCCCAAACCCTGAAGGGAAAGGACCCCAGGCCGAAGGAGCAGGTCTCCAGGCAGAAAATCTTTCAACCAAGACCAAGGACAGAAAACTGCACTTGATCCCAGCCAAAGGCCCAAGAAGCAACCTCAGACATACGTCTCAGCCTATTGTGGGCCTTGTCAATGAGGTGCAGCCATATCCCTCTAGGCACACTGTGCAATGGGTCCACGTCTGGATTCCCGCATCACACTTAGGGAGACTTCCCTAAGTGTCATAATTTGCATAAATAAAAAGAGAGAAGCACTAAACCTGGGAACGAACAAGAGCATAATAGCTTGTTCTATGGCTAGTTACCACCCAAGAAGCAGACTCTTTTTGCTCAACATGTGCCTTTCACAGAGAAGAACAAATAAAAAATTTAACTTTCTATGAGATATTGTTTGTTGAGGTATAAATCTATCTATTTCTTGGACACTAACAGATACAAAATAAAAGATTAGCTTTAGAGAAATGGGTTTGTTTATGGACAGTAATGAAATGGTATAAATAAAGTTTGGAAAAGCCCGAATACCCGTGAAATGAATAACTGTTAGTTAACAACTGTCCGATGCTCAATGCGCCATACTTCACGCATGTGTTTTTGATGTTTTTTAATAAATAAGGAGATCGTATGTGGATCCGCTTCAGCGATGTCTGGCGAGCGTATTGATGCCGGTGAATGCACTGAGGTTGATGCTTTGATAAATATGCCCCTATGTATAGTTTTTGGTACAGTTGTGACTGAATGCACAAGGTTAAAAATCAGCACAGATGGCTTGTATGTCCCATAAAATTATTTATTTAATAAAAACATCTTACTTTATCATAAGCAATATAGAATTTGGAGATTTAGAAGACCGAAATGGAAAATTTAAATGTATTTTTTTTTGTGTGCATCTATGTAAGAAATATGCATTTACAACACATTTTTACAGTGAAGAATGGACCATGGGGCCGATTTATTAATGTTTGGTGGACATCGCTGAATGCTAACAGCATATGCTGTTGGCATTTAACATTGCACAAGCAGTTCTGGTGAACTGCTTGTGCAATGTCGCCCCCCGCAGATTTGCGACCAATCAGCCACTACCAGTGGGTGTCAATGAAACCGATCGTAAAACCCCAGATGTACGTTTCGGCCATTTGTGGGCCTCGTCAGTGAGGTGCAGCCATATCCCTCTAGGCACACTGAGCAACGGGTCCTCGTCTGGATTCCCGCATCACATTTAGGGGGACTTCCCAAAATGTCATAATTTGCATAAATAAAAAGAGAGAAGCGCTCAACCTGGAAACGAACAATAGCATAATAGCTTGTTCTATGGCTTGTTACCACCCAAGAAGCAGCCTCTTTTTGCTGAACATGTGCCTTTCACAGAGAAAAACTTTCCTGAAGCATATCAGTCTGATCCTGAATTCACAGTACAGTCCAGCCCCGAAATACCAGGCAATCCTTCTCTGAACGAGAGAAACAGCAAAACCCCAGATGTACGTTTCGGCCTATTGTGGGCCTTGTCAGTGAGGTGCAGCCATATCCCTCTAGGCACACTGAGCAACGGGTCCACGTCTGGATTCCCGCATCTCACTTAGGGAGACTTCCCAAAATGTCATAATTTGCATAAATAAAAAGAGAGAAGCGCTCAACCTGGAAACGAACAATAACATAATAGCTTGTTCTATGGCTAGTTACCACCCAAGAAGCAGCCTCTTTTTGCTCAACTGACGAGGCCCACAATAGGCCGAAACGTACGTCTGGGGTTTTGCTGTTTCTCTCGTTCAGAGAGGGATTGCCTGGTATTTTGGGGCTGGACTGTACTGTGAAGTCAGGATCAGACTGATATGCTTCAGGAAAGTTTTTCTCTGTGAAAGGCACATGTTGAGCAAAAAGAGGCTGCTCCTTGGGTGGTAACTAGCCATAGAACAAGCTATTATGCTATTGTTCGTTCCCTGGTTGAGCGCTTCTCTTTTTATTTATGCAAATTATGACACTTTGGGAAGTCTCCCTAAGTGTGATGAGGGAATCCAGACGTGGACCCGTTGCTCAGTGTGCCTAGAGGGATATGGCTGCACCTCACTGACAAGGCCCACAATAGGCCGAAACGTATGTCTGGGGTTTTGCTGTTTCTCTCGTTCAGAGAGGGATTGCCTGGTATTTCGGGGCTGGACTGTGAAGTCAGGATCAGACTGATATGCTTCAGGAAAGTTCTTCTCTGTGAAAGGCACATGTTGAGCAAAAAGAGGCTGCTTCTTGGGTGGTAACTAGCCATAGAACAAGCTATTATGCTATTATTCATTCCCTGGTTGAGCGCTTCTCTTTTTATTTATGCAAATTATGAGACTTTGGGAAGTCTCCCTAAGTGTGATGCAGGAATCCAGACGTGGACCCGTTGCTCAGTGTGCCTAGAGGGATATGGCTGCACCTCACTGACGAGGCCCACAATAGGCCGAAACGTATGTCTAGGGTTTTGCTGTTTCTCTCGTTCAGAGAGGGATTGCCTGGTATTTCGGGGCTGGACTGTACTGTGAAGTCAGGATCAGACTGATATGCTTCAGGAAAGTTTTTCTCTGTGAAAGGCACATGTTGAGCAAAAAGAGGCTGCTTCTTGGGTGGTAACTAGCCATAGAACAAGCTATTATGCTATTGTTCGTTCCCTGGTTGAGCGCTTCTCTCTTTTTATTTATTAAAATAATTTAAATCAATCCTTTTAATAACCGATTTACATTGTTTTGTACCTTTAAGACACGTGTAGTATTTTTTTAATCTCATTTGTTGTAGCCTATTAGAGACAGAGAGATGCATGAAGCCTGGTACTGATCAAGAACCCTTTGCGTAGAATGTTGTAGGGTTGGATTTCTGAATTATACGAAATGCACTCCAGACTCAGGGGAAGTGAAAAAAACATTATTTTTGAAGTTAAATTACAGGAAAAAACAAGCAAAATATATAATGAATGTCCAAAAGTTGTTTTTGTTTTTTAAATACACATAATAATATGTTTTGGCAAATTATATTTAGAGTTTAATGTCAATTAAATAAGCTTTTCAATGGATATGTCCATGGACGGATAAAATTCACATTTTGTTAACAAAATTATAGTTTAAATGCTTTAAAACATTTCTAATGTATGTATATATATTGTAATGAGTTTCTGTTGATACTTATCATAATTCTGTTTATAGATGTTTTATATAGACTGTGTAGAGATTGCATATGATATATTAATTAATTAGTTTAGTATCATATGAGAGGTATGGTATGTGATTGTATTTTTGGTATATTTTATAATAAAAAAAACTCCAATGGTGTGTCCCATGGTAGACGGAGGGGAATTTTTTTATGTATTATATGTTTCTTTCTTTTCAAGACACATCAGATATAAAAAGATATGTGTTAAAGAAGACTATACAATTTTGAATTATGATAAACATGTCTCTGTATGATATGCGATTTATTTTAAATACCCTGCGTGGTGCTTTAAAGAAAGATGGCATAATATGTACACACTGTTGATTACAAATAAATTATATATATATATATATATATATAGTAAATAAGTGCTAATATATTCTTATAATATACTGAATAGGTAACTAAATAAAAATTACTGTTCATGTAAATAATTCATAAGTGTATACAAATTCCATATAACCATGCAACGTTTACTTTTCCAAATCAAAAAACTAACCATGAAACCTTTGCATTTCCCATGTGAACTCTGGATCAGCTTCCAGCTACCGACCAATACTAATCTACAACAAAACTTATATATTAGGCAAAGGTATATTAAAATGATTGTTATGCACAGGCTATTGTAAAATAGCTTGTGTTTTCTTCAACCAGTAAAACCCTGAAAAATATCATACAATAAATTAATTTTATGAAGAATATCTATTTTCCCAAAAGGAAAAAAATACTTTAATACCCCTGTAATAAATAAA
The DNA here is from genome assembly GCF_027579735.1 of Bombina bombina. NCBI lineage: Eukaryota > Metazoa > Chordata > Amphibia > Anura > Bombinatoridae > Bombina > Bombina bombina. Next base: position 871,349,995 of record NC_069501.1, on the reverse strand, counting down.
ATTGTAAAGTTTCAAATATTTAAAATGGATATCTTATAATAATAATACCCAACATAGAACTAATAATTACTGTTTAATGTTTCAAACAACCAAAGTGACACAAAAAAAGGTAATGTGCAGCAATACATAACCTACACATTTTGTGAAATAGATATAAAAACAAACTTACATAAATGATTAATTTTGCTTAATAATGCACTACATTGTGGAGCAGAGCATATTACCTGTATGAATGTGATATCTTGTACCAAATACTATTGAATTTTACATAACAACTGAACTACAATGAACAAACATGACTAAGTTGTGTAATAATGTGATGTAAAATACCTAACACTTTTTTGGAGGATTAGTATATAATGTATCCCTTCATAAATCATATGAAGATGGCGTGTGTATATACCTATAAAACAATACAAGTCTACGTTTTAATATATTAGAAAACAATTCAATATATTATTCCTATGAATCATTCAAGTACATGAGTATAGTTGAGAGGTGTGAAGCGTGGGAGAATCGGTTTGCTCTGGAGAATGCGTACTACAAAATTATGTAACGTGAAAACCTGATGTAAACACATTCGGGAGATTACCGATGTTTTGCACTGATCATTAAGAGTATGACAAGCAAGTTATCTAAACACTTTACGACAAAGGTTTAGCTACAACGCAGCACCTCACACGGTTGTTATCACAGGCCTTGTGCTTACACAATTGACTGCTCGTTTGCAGTATACCCCCACGATGCTCACGTTCAAGCGTACCTTGTTTACATAGGAAAACACCTGATTCAGTTCACTACACTATTATCAATAAAACATATACAGCACCCATATTTGAAAATGTCGTTTTATTTTGTTACAAATGGAACGGAGATTCGTTTAAACAGGTCGATTCCTGATAATACTAAATCACAACTCCTCCATCCACTTTGACCTCTCTGTTGTAAACATTGAGCTAACACGTGGGGCCAGCTCGCTTGAAATCGGACCTGACGTTTATGTGTTATAAAAAATAACTCATCGGCGCACTGACATACACTTAGTGCAAATGTAATGGTAAACAACCATATCAGACAACAGCGTGAAACTGATTGTGTTCAAAGTACTGACGTAGGATATTAGAGGGACTCTGCACAGCTGAAAAACAATAACATGGAAGCTGTCTATTAAACATGCAAATACGTGTTAGTTGGAGGAAACAATTCTGAAGTGAGTATATAAGATATTAAAGCAAACAGCGCTGGTTATAAACTAGCGACATGCGTCAATAGCTGCCTTACAACAAAACACCACCACTCTCGCATCTTGTTGTGTGGCGCCGTAGTAGTGTGTAGCGGGTGGGTGGAGCAACAACTTCCCTTGGCGTGCTATGAGTAAAGCGGCCCGTGTGATTGGCTGCGGTTAGAAGTCGGAAGTCCATTTTTTTTATGCTAATGAGGAGCTGGGCTTGTAGATATTTACGTTCATGCGGGAGCCGCCCTTCATTCACCCACATGGTCGGATTCAGACATCATTCGCGCCACTTTCACGGTTGTATTTATATATCTGACAGGTTCTTTTTCATGTGGTCGTTGGTTATGGCGAGGTAGGTATAAGTGCATGACTTTGGTCACTTTGCTAAATGATGTTTGGGTGATGTACGTTTGTTTTCAGAGCTCCCTATACTGCTGATAGTAGCAGAGCCCGAGTGAAGATGGAGGATTTCCTTTGGTGTGTGTTTTTTTTTCCTCCGCGCATGCTAATAATGTGCTTTCTAAATTGTGTTTAGGCTATGTTTACAATGATCTCCAGTTATTTGTAGAATGTATTGCTCTTAGTTATCCAGGCGGGTCACTGCATGGCTTTCTGTTTATCATAGTGGGGCAGTAATACAACAGCAGAGCGCATGGCAGCCTTCAGTTCCTCCATAGTGCGGAAGAATGAGGGAGATTTGAAAAACGTGCTGCAGTGCTCTCCCTCCTCCTCCCCATCCTCATGACACACTGCAAGTCAACATTTCCATATCCCCGTGGGCTGCCTTGGCGAACTTTACCCCAGGCAGCACGCTCCAGTGTTTATTTCCACAGGCGTAGTACTCGTGGGGCTGGCGCAACGTTTTGTTTTGGGGCTAAAGTTTGTACTGTAGCCCTAGTGGTTCCACCATACTAACAGTACACAAAACAAAGCACATGGTATGAAATACTAGGCCAAACACCGGTTACTTGCCATGTGTATACATCGACACCCTATTGTTTGTGGACATTATCCCCATCCCCCAGGCATTGTCCATCGGCCTTCTAGCACTCCCTGGAGACAAAGCCCTTTGTTTGCGCGTTGTAGAGCCCGGAATTAGCAGCACAGCTTCAGTCTCCATAATTTACTGGAAGGCATTTAATAGTATCGTAATACCTACCACAGCCTAATACAGGGCTCTATAGTTAACGCTCAGTGTGACCTTTGAGCCAAAATACCGTAGTTGGTTAGTGCAAATCACCATTGAACTTACAGTGTCGCATGTTTATTTTGCCGCGGCCTGTAACATACTAGTATCACACTGCAGCATTTAGATACTTGCGCTCGGTGTTTATTGTTACGAAAGCTGCAGAAGCCGTGGGACTCTACGGCGCCATGTTAGGCGGGAGAGCCGCGTGTGGGGGAGGGGAGGTAGAGGCCACACTGTGTACATGCAGGTTTATGCGGCAGCTCTTGCGTACCCCTGGTATTCCGAAGCTTGCTTGTATTAGGCGTACATAGGCCTCATTGATTGCTAATCGCAGTTTCAGTTTATTGTAGTAAAGGGGAGGGGGAAATGCGCCATACTTATGAAGCCTGTCTAGAGAGGAAGTTGCAGCCGTGATGGCAGGAGGCACATCCCAGGGTGTCTCGTTACCCCTGCGCTGTCTCATGTTTTCTTGGCACTGGTAGCACTATTTCCTTTCCCCTCACGTGAACCCAGATTGTGGGGATAGCCTATAGGGGCTTGTGGGAGCCGTGCTGTTACTTCCCTCTGCAGGGCATGCTCTTACCAGACGGAGCCACCTAGCGGCCACGCAGGACTCGGCAACAACACGTGCTGTTTGTAAGGGCCGCAGAGGCGCGCTGCGTACTGCACTGGCCCACCTAGTTCTCTTCCATACACGTTATTAGCCGACTTATGCACAGGGTGCTAATTACAATCAAAACAAACTTGTGCGCATTTTAAAACCTCACGGCAGCCAGACTCTTACGCGTTTGTAATTGTCTCAGCTGTGGTAGGATAGGAATATTACAATCTGCCTTGAATTAATTGTGTTACCTGGTTAACATAAATAATGGTTAAGTGTGTGTGTGTAGTGATCATGTTCTAATAGTATTTCACTGTTGAACGTTTCTGTTTATACCTTAATTATTTCAATATGTTGAAAGTCTGACTGCTCCCCATTTTAAAGCAAATGCACTGTCCATGATCATATTGTATATTTGTCCCACAGAATGTTTATGTATCTAATTTACCACAATAATATTTTTTTTTATTTTTTTCAGACTCCCTGGAAGAAAATTGGAATGTCTTTGTGTCAAGAGTAATGTCAAAGTGCTTACAGTGCAGGTAGTTAATGAACAAAACCTACTGCAGTGGAGGCACTTATAGCATTATGTTGACAGATAACCTGGATACATTTTATTATGAAAAGTTGGTACTTTTTGTTCTAAGGTGCATCTAGTGCAGATAGTGAAGTAGATTAGCATCTACTGCCCTAAGTGCTCCTTCTGGCATAAGAAGTACATTTGCTAGTGTTTGTTTGGTCCTCTGCATTAAGCAGTCTTCTGTAAGTTTTGCATAGTTGCACTACAAGAAGAAATGAGTTGTGCAAATCTATGCAAAACTGATGGCAGTCTGTATTGTCCACATAAGTAAACTCACTACTTGCACACAGGATTACTGTAATATTTAAATAGCTAGGCACCAATTCGCTCCAGTAGTGCTAAAGTGCTTATAGTGCAGGTAGTTTAATACTGATTTCTACTGCACCATGAGCACTTAAAGTACTTCTGGCTGCAAATCTGCGGTTGCTCTTTTTTTGCATGTTTTTCTTAAGCTTGGTGTTTATGGTTAGTTTTGCAGGTTTGCGTCCAGCTATGTTATGCTTGCTGTGCAAATCCATGCAAAACTGACTATGACACTATTTTTGCTGCTAGCTCTTGTCTTGGTGTGTGTGTATATATACCCCTTTCTGCACAGGTTGGGATCAGTTGTAATGCTGTTTGTCGTTCTTGGTATTGCACTTGTCCCGGCCTGTTGAGGACTGTTGGGATTTATCTTTGAGTTTTAAATGGATTTGTAACAAACTGTTGTGGGTCAGTAACGCTTTAAAGGGACATTACACTGTAAAATTGTTTTTCCATTGATGTATTTTAAATGACTTGTTATACCAGCTGCAGAATATAAAATGCTTGATAAATTGCGTTTTCGGGTTTGTGTATATGAAGTAGCTGTTTGTGCTTTGAAGCCACAGCCTATTACAATTGGTTTAACTCAAAGGTACTATCGGATCTCATGTTATATCATAATGCACACACTTGCTTCCTTATCTTTTATTTATCTGGAACTCCATATCTCAATACATAGAGACCAATGGAAAATTGTCATTTTATTAACTATCCTGCATCCCACTGAGTGTCATTTCTTCTGGCTGTGTTTACTTAGGCATGTCAATAGCATATACTAAAGTATCAAAACTTTCTGCATAGGTGGCTATACCACAGACTAAATCGGCTACTTCAAATGTTGAAATTGGAGTAAAGGAGCTACTTGTAACAAATTTTGATACATTTTAGCAGGTAAAAAGTTAATTGGGAATAATTTAAAGGGGAGAACATTTTTGGATGAACTGTATAGCCATGATATTTAAAACTTCTGTTTATGTGAAATCTGAATGCTAACTTAAAGGGACAGTCAACCCAAATAACGTTTTCATGTATACATATAAACTTGCCCTGGATCATCATTTCTCAATATAGCCCATTTTTCAAATATATATTTTGTCACTAATGCACTGCAGCCGTTTCAAAATGTCAAGCCCCTCCTCTTTTACATCATCAGGTTCTTGTAACTTGTGTACGTGTTCTATCTTGCTCGTAACCTGATTTTTTGCGTGTGCGCCTCTGGTATTGAAGGGGAACGTTTGAACACAGGCTCATTATCTGTGCAGTTTACAGTGGAAGCGTACCAGTGTCCCGTTTCTTCAACCCTTTGGCCTGCAGAAGTTGTTAGCAGCTTGTTTTCTTCTTTGTAGCATTGCAGCTTATATGGTATGTCGCTAGTGTTTTGGCGTGTACATTTCATGCTGGCATTCAGCAAAAATGACTTGTTTCAGGCTTTTTTTTTATGTCAAAATTGCATATAATATACAAACTACCCAAAAATTTGAAGCCTAAATAATTAAAGGGCCACTGTAAGTAAATATTTTCTATGCCTGTTACTAACTACCTCAAATACGCTTTTTATCAATAGCATTTCATTAACATATCTACCGTATATCAGAAATCTTGTCTGCAAATTTAATTGTTTTCCAAACCCACTCCGTGGGTATCCTTTGCTCTGTACCAATCAATTTACAATACCTAGGTTTCAAAATGGCGCTTTAAACAGTTATTGGTTTAAAGGATTACTTTCTGTTATAGTTTTTAAGCTAAAAAGCTAACATATTAAAGTTAATAAACATTAATTAAAACCTACTGACCTATATTTTCTCCAAAACGAAGTTTCATAACGTTCTAAAAGTTATATCTTTTATTCGCCGATGATGTCACGTTATCCTGCCCACTATTTTCAGCACTGCATGTTCAAAATACTTAAAGCAATAACTTTGTGTTTAAAGCGCCATTTTGAAACCTAGGTATTGTAAACGGATTGGTACAGAGCAAAGGATACCCACGGAGTGGGTTTGGAAAACAATTAAATTTGCAAACAAGATTTCTGATATACGGTAGAGATATGTTAATGAAATGCTATTGATAAAAAGTGTATTTGGGGTAGTTAGTAATAGGCATAGAAAATATTTACTTACAGTGGCCCTTTAAGTATTTTGAACATGCAGTGCTGAAAATAGTGGGCAGGATAACGTGACATCATCAGAGAATAAAAGATATAACTTTTAGAATGTTATGAAACTTCGTTTTGGAGAAAATATAGGTCAGTAGGTTTTAATTAATGTTTAACTTTAATATGTTATTTGTTTAGCTTAAAAATTATAACAGAAAGTAATCATTTAAAATAAATTGGTTTTCCAGTGATCAGCAAGACAGTTTCCATTATATGCAATTTTGACGCTTCCACTGTAAACCGCACAGATGACACTGTGTTCAAACTTTCCTCTTCAACACCAATACCAGAGGCGCACTGCGCATGTACAAAAATCAGGTTACGAGCAAGATAGAACATGTACACAAGTTACAAGAACCTGCTGTTGTAAAAGGGTAGGGGCTTAATGGACATTTTGATACGGCTGCAGCGTAAAAAGTACGCAATTTTACTGACAAATATATTTGAAAAATGGGCTACATTGAGAAATGATGATCCAGGGCAAGTTTATATGTATACACTGTCCCTTTGATGATTAAGACAAATTCTTCATGCTCTCAAACCTTGTACCATGCTACCCTTGTCATGAATCATTCCTGTCCTAACTGGGCATATGTATGAAAGTTCTGTTCTCAGGACTTTGCAAACTGAGTGGCGGTGAACTGTTATATTTGTGTACTAGCAAAAAGCATTTATACGCAGTTCATCTAGGTGTAAGCTCAATAGTGTGTATATAATCTCACACTACCAGTGCCGAGGACATCACACTCATACACCTGTCACTTCATATATGCATTATGCTAAATGATAAAATAAGACCCTTGTAGAAATTTGAATTTAGTTTTTTTTATTATGCATTTGTATAAGAGCAGAAATTAAACTTGTGCTACCAATATGTATTTAATCAAAAAGTAACTTGATCCTTTTTTAACGGACTCGGGACAGATTTTTTTTTTTTTATTATTGATTTGTATAGTGTGTCTGGATTTGCTGTTAAAATACATGTTCTGTGGGCTGATGGGGTCACATTTCTTTATTTTTGTGATTTAAATAAATCCTTGCTGTAATTTTTAACATTGTTTGAGCCACTAATTTTTAACTAAGTATTTTATTTTTGTTTGGGGAAAAAATGTTTTTCATTTGCATGTTAGAATATGGAGTACCATGTAATTTCCATTCTTATAAATAGGGCACCAGAAAGGAATTTGGGGCTTAAAGGGACAGTATACTGTAAAATAGTTTTTCCCTTAATGTGTTTACAATTGCTTTTTTTACCAACTGCACAGTAAAAATGTATGAAAATTAGCTTTTTAAGGTTTATTTCTGTATATTAAAGCTCTGATTTTGTGTTTTGAAGCCACAGACTAATAAAATAGGTTGAGCTTGTAGGTATAATCAGATTTCATTACTGTATCACATTGTGCACATATACCTGCTTCTTTATCTTATATCTGTCCTTAAAACAATCACCAATACTTTGAGAGAACAATGGAAAATGAACATTTTATTACCTTATCTCTGCTTTATCACACTGGGAGTGTAATTTCTTCTGCTGGCTGTGTTTACAAAGCTTATCTATAGCTGGTACGCGCGGCCACAAACTTTCAGAATAGGTGGGGATACCACATGCTAAATTAACAATTTTAAATGCCAATATAAGGGTAAAGGAGCTACTTGTAAACAATTTAATACACTCCAGCAGGTAATGTGGATCATTGGGAACAAATTAAAGGGGAGAATTTTTTTGAGTAAACTGTCCCTTTAAATGCCCAGTGTAGAATTACACACTAGTATTATAAATAATAAAATATTAACTAATACATCTCCATTTTTTTTTTTTTCCCCTCAATGTCAGTTTTTGTAAGCTTAACCAATATATTCTCAATTTACCACCAGTCTAACATTGTGAAAATCCTGTTCATAATGAGGTTGGGGTTTTTGTTTTTGCTTGGTTTTATAAAACTCTTTCAAATACAGGTGTCTAAAGCTTTTATTAAAATTTCCAATGCTCTGGGTTCCTGAACGCAGCATACTCTCGATAGATAGATATATCTATTTCTTGAGTTTGTTAGGGTTTTAGTGTCCCTTTAACTATATATGGTTGGCTTTCATGGAAGTATTTTAAAGGACAATACCACACTGCTGTATACATTTAATTTTCTACCTGCTTTCCATACATACACCTCTGAAAAATGGTGTGTTGTGTATGCAATGTGAAATGTTTGCATAGGAAATTAGCACATCCAGGCAAGTTCCCAGCTTGCTTTTCCCCAGAGTTCTAAAATGAACGAAACCGGCTGTCTAGCAGTGGTTTGTGTATTGCTGCAATAACCTTATTAAGGCATAGCTGTTTTAAAACTGTATTTGAAGTAAAGAATCAGATTTTACATATCTTACCCATAATCCTCTTGTGCATTGGTAAGTGTACATGGAGTTTTACTGGGGGAAAAGCAAGCGGGGAACTTGCCTGGATGTGCTAATTCCCTATGCAAGAACATATCTCCCATCATGTTTATGATTTTATATATATGTATTAGTGATGCACCGAAATGGAAATTCTATACCAAATCCGGGATGCACTTGGCCGAAAACTGAAACTAATACCGAAAATGTATTTTTTTCAAATTTCTTTTTTTTAGTTTTTTTTTGCATAATTGGAGCCAATAAAAAAGCCCACACTTGTATTGAAAGTAACACACTAAAATTGGACAAAAATATCTTAAAACAATAATATGCTACACAATAATTTTACCAAGAAAAAAAAAGGCAACAAATAATGCAATTTTCGTCTAAAATGTTTCTGCGACCAAAATTTTGGTGCATCCCTACTTAAAACAATTATAAATGTCAATATACTGTATTATTCTTCATTTAGTTCTATGTAACAGAATCATATTTAACAGGTTTTTTTTTTACCAATTATCCAAATTAAGTATAGTCCTAGTCATATGCAGCACAGTAAGTCAAGTAATAAACCTAAACAGCAGCTCTAGTCTAGCATCAAATTTGAAACATGCTACACAATTTTACCGAAAATAACAGGCAAAAAACCCAAAAACCGAAATAGCCCAAAATGCCATTTTCGGCCGAACTTTCTGCGGCTGAAATTTCGGTGCATCCCTTGTGTGTGTGTGTGTATGTATGTCTTGGCATGTTCATTACCAGTCACCCAATGGCAGTTGGTTGACTTTTTTTATACTACTTCTGGCACACAAATATAAGCAGCTCTGCTTTGATGGCTTGTGACATCCATCTTCCACTGGAATATGATCAGGCGGTTTTTAATGGGCTTCAGGTCTGGAGCTTAGGCAGGTCATGACAGGTTCTTGATTTGTTGGTCCTCTATCCACATCTTGATTGACATGTCTGTGACATGGAGCATTGTCCTGCTGGGGAAAAAAAATCCTAATTTTTTGGTGTCAGAGTAAATGGAAGCAAGTTTTTTTTCCAGGTTAACCTTCTGCGTGGCTTGATTCATGTGTCCTTCAAAAAGATAAATGTACCAGTTTTCAGCCTTAAACACCACATTTCAGTGGGTACAAGGCACTGGCGGCTTGTAGGCCTCGTCAGATCTGTATATTAGTTGACCAGGTGTTTGGACAAAGCTTGCAATTGGACTCATCAGAAGACCTGGAATCAGCAGATTTATCTTTGAAGGATGCATGAATCAAACAACATAGTTATCCTACGAGGAAACTTCCTTCTATGACTAAGTATTTTCCAGCAAGACAATGCTCCATGTCACACAGCCCGGTCAATCAAGGTGTGGATGGAGGACCACCAGATTTGCAGCATATTTGTAGAAATACCTCTTCGTCTTGAAAGCCGCTCCAGCGCTTCGCCAGCCCGTCGCAAGCCTCTTCCTACTTCAAAGGATGATTCCGGTCTTCCTCCAATCACGGCGTTGCTTTAGGCAATGCTTCCCCCGGGAGGAAGCCGTGATTTGGAGAATGCCGGAATAGTCATTGCTGATGTAGGAAGAGGCTTGCGAAGGGCTGGAGCGGTTTTCAAGATGAAGAGGGTATTTCTACAAATATTGTGCAATGTAAAGTTTCATCAATAAAAGTGCCTCTGTGTTTAAAGGGACAGTCTATTCAAAATTTAAACTTTCCTTATTCAGATAGGACTTGTAATTTTAATCAACTTTCCAATGTACTTTTATCATCAAATTTGCTTTGTTTTCTTGGTATTCTTATTTGAAACAAAACCTAGGTAGGCTCATATGCTAATTTCTAAGCCCTTGAGAGCTGCCTCTTATCAAATGTTTTTTAAATTCCTTTTCACTAGAGACTGATAAGTTTGAGTCATATAGATAACACTGTGTTAATGCACAGGGAGTTTTTTTTTAAGAGTTAACACAAGACGATACTAAATGCAAGTCAATAGATAATAAACAGTCAGTCATGTGATCAGGGGGCTGGAAGAAGGTTCTTCGATACAAGGTAATCGGAGGTAAAAAATTGTTTAATGTAACTTATGCAAAACTGGGGAATGGGTAATAAAGGTATCTATAATTTAAAACAATTCTATTGTAGAATGTCCCTTTAATGGTATTTTTAAAAACATGGTACTACTTGATGAAACTTTACATTCACTTTAAAGGGACAGTCTAGGCCATACTTGCATGTCATTTTAAACAATTTTCCAATTTACTTTTATTACCAATTTTGCTTTGTTCTCTTGGTATTAGTTGAAAGCTTAACCTAGGAGGTTCATATGCTAAATTCTTAGACCTTGAAGCCCACCTTTTAAGTTTTTCACCACTAGAGGGTGTTAGTTCAAATACTTCATATAGATAACACTGCTCGTGCACGTGAAATTATCTGGGAGCAGACACTGGCTAAACTGCGAGTCTGCCCCTTTATTTCAGTTCTTTTGACAGTTTGCAGAGGCTTAGGTAAAAGATAATCAGAGGTTAAAAGTATATTAACCCCTTAATGACCGAGGACGTGCAGGGTACGTCCTCAAAAAAAAGGCAGTTAATGCCTGAGGACGTACCCTGCACGTCCTCTGTGTGGAAAGCAGCTGGAAGCGATCCTGATCGCTTGCAGCTGCTTTCCGGTTATTGCAGTGATGCCTCGATATGGAGGCATCCTGCAATAACCTTACATGGCCTTCCGGTGCAGAGAGAGCCACTCTGTGGCCCTCTCTGCACCGGACATCGATGGCCGGTATCGTTGGTGGGTGGGAGCCGGCTTGGGAGGCGGGTGGGCGGCCATCGGTGGGTGCCGTGAAGTCAAGGGGGGCGGGATCGGGGGCGGGAACGTTAGGGGGCGCGCGCGTGCACGGAGGGTGGCGGGCGGGCGCGTGCACGGGCGGGAACCGCTACACTACGGCAAATATATTTAATAAAAAATACCAAAATCTTGTTTGTGCAAAAGCACAAAAAGAGATCGTGGAGGGGTGGGGGTTGGTTTGGTGTGGGGGGAAGCTACACTACAGAAAAAATTAGTAAAAATTTAAAAAAAGCATGTTTTTCTTCTAAACTGGGTACTGGCAGACAGCTGCCAGTACCCAAGATGGCGCAGATTAAGTTAGAGTGGGAGGGTTATAGAGCTGTTTGGGGGGGATCAGTGAGGTTAGGGGATAAGGGGGGATAGTACACAGCAGCATATGTAAATATGCCTTTTTAAAAACACAAAAAAACCAAATATAGCTTTTATTTTAGTACTGGCAGACTTTCTGCCAGTACTTAAGATGGCGGGGACAATTGTGGGGTGGGGGAGGGAAGAGAGCTGTTTGGGAGGGATCAGGGGGTCTGATGTTTCAGGTGGGAGGCTGAGCTCTACTCTAAATGTGATATTAACCCTGCAAGCTCCCTACAAGCTACCTAATTAACCCCTTCACTGCTAGCTATAATACACGTGTGATGCGCAGCGGCATTTAGCGGCCTTCTAAATACCAAAAAGCAACGCCAAAGCCATATATGTCTGCTATTTCTGAACAAAGGGGATCCCAGAGAAGCATTTACAACCATTTGTGCCATAACTGCACAAGCTGTTTGTAAATGATTTCAGTGAGAAACCTAAAATTGTGAAAAATGTTACGTTTTTTTTAATTTGATCGCATTTGGCGGTGAAATGGTGGCATGAAATATACAAAAATGGGCCTAGATCAATACTTTGGGATGTCTACTAAAAAAAAATATATATGTCAATAGATATTCAGAGATTCTTGAAAGATATTAGTGTTCTAATGTAACTAGCGCTAATTTTGAAAAAAAATGGTTTGGAAATAGCAAAGTGCTATTTGTATTTATTGCCCTATAACTTGCAAAAAAAGTAAAGAACATGTAAACATTGGGTATTTCTAAACTCAGGACAAAATTTAGAAACTATTTAGCATGGGTGTTTTTTGGTGGTTGTAGATGTGTAACAGATTTTGGGGGTCAAAGTTAGAAAAAGTGTATTTTTTTTCAATTTTTCCTCATATTTTATATTTTTTTTATAGTAAATTATAAGATATGATGAAAATAATGGTATCTTTAGAAAGTCCATTTAATGGCGAGAAAAACGGTATATAATATGTGGGGGTACGGTAAATGAGTAAGAGGAAAATTACAGCTAAACACAAACACCGCAAAAATGTAAAAATAGCCTTGGTCCCAAACGGACAGAAAATGGAAAAGTGCTGTGGTCATTAAGGGGTTAATATAACTGTTATGCAAAACTGGGGAATGGGTAATAAAGGGATTATATATCTTTTAAAACAATAAAAATGCTGGTGTAGACTGTCCCTTTAAGACCCTGCCATGGCCAGCACAATCTACGCATCTGATCCCCATTGAAATTCTCTGAAATATGATTAAGAGGACGATGGTTGATCACAAGCAATCAAACAAAACAGGGCTGCTTGAATTTTTGTGCAAGGAGTGGTATAGTCACCCAACGGCTATGTGACAGACTGGTGGAGAGAATGCCAAGACACATGAAATCTAATTTAAAATCCGTGTTATTTCACCAAATTTAGATTTCTAAATTGTTAAAGGGATGGTAAAGTTCTATTCCAACCATTCATGATTCAGATAGGACATGTAGTTTTAAACACATTTCTAACTTTTATCAATTTACTTTGTTCTCTTGTTAAAGGGACACAACCCTTTTTTTATGATTCAGATAGCCTGCAACTTTCTAATTTACTTCTATTTTCTTCATTCTCTTGCTGTATTTATTTAAAAAAGGCATCTAAGCTAAGAAGCCAGCCAATTTTTGGTTCTGTCCAATCAGAAAGGACAACCCAGGTTATTCAACAAAAATAGCTCGGCATCTAAACTTACATTCTTGCTTTTCAAATAAAGATAGCAAGCAAGAGAATGAAGAAAAATTTGATCATGTAGAAAGCTCTTTTATTTGAATTAATTGATCGCCGCTTTTACCTTTTTGTACAGCAGCCCACGGCAAAAAAAAAATGTGGCTAGGTGACGTTTTCACCTCTTAGCCAATAGCTCCCATGGGTGCCAAGCCGGATCTACCGCACGGCTATTGGCTAAGAGGTGAAAATGTCACCTCTTAGACAATTTTTTTTTTTTTTTTTTGCCGTGGGCTGCTGTACATGGTAAAAACAGCAATCATTTGAATCAAAGGAGCTTTCTACATGAAGTATCTTATACTTTATGAATGAAAGTTCTCCTTTATTTGTTTCAATAGTAAGTCCTAGAGTTTGTAAAACGCTAGGCTTTACTTTCACTTTAAGATGGCAGGGACAATTGTGGGGGAGGGAAGAAGGCTGTTTGGGAGGGATCAGGGGGTGTGATTTGTTGGATAGAGGCTGATCTCTACACTAAAATTAACCCTACAAGCTAATTAATTCACCCCTGGGCATAATACATGTGCAGTGGCATTTAGCGGCCTAATTACGAAAAAGCCACGCTAAAGCACACACTCTCGCCCCCTCTGACGCACTTCCTTCACCGATGGCCGCCCACCCGCCTCCCTGCATCAGCTCCCACCCACTAATTATCAGAAGTCTGCTATTTCTGAACAAAGGGGATCCCAGAGAAGCATTTTACAACCATTTGTGCCATAATTGCACAAGCTGTTTGTAAATCATTTCAGTGAGAAACCTACAATTTGTGAAAAAAATAAAATTTGGATCGCATTTGACGGTGAAATGGTGGCATGAAATATACCAAAATGGGCCTAGATTAATACTTTGGGTTGTCTTCTAAAAAAATTATATTTACATGTCGAAGGATATTCAGGGATTCCTGAAAGATATCAGTGTTCCAATGTAACTATTACTAATTTGGGGGGGGAGTTTAATAGCACAGTGCTAGTTGTAATTATTGCTCTATAACTTGCAAAGAATATGTAAACATTGGCTATTTCCAAAATCAGGACAAAATTTAGAAACAATTTAGCATGTTTTTTTTTTTTTTTGGTGGTTGTAGATGTGTAACAGATTTTGGGGGTCAATGTTAGACAAAGTGTGGGTTTCTTTGTTTCATCATTTAAAAAAAAGTTTGTCGTAAATTATAAGATGATGATAATGCTTTCTTTAGAAAGTCCATTTAATGGTGAGAGTAAGAAGAAAATTACAGCTGAACACACACCACAGAAATCTAAAAATAGCTTTGGTCAGAAAATGGAAAAGTGCTGTGGTCCTTAAAGAGACAGTTAAGTCCAAAAAAACTTTCAGCATTTAAATAGGGCATGGAATTTTAAACAACTTTCCAATTTACTTTTATCACCAATTTTGTTTTGTTCTCTTGGTATTCTTAGTTTAAAGCTAAACCTAGGAGGTTCATATGGTAATTTCTTAGACCTTGAAGACTGCATCTAATCTGAATAAATTTTGACCACTAGAGAGCATTAGTTCACATAGATAACATTGAGCTCATGCACGTAAAGTGACCTAGGAGTGAGCACTGATTGGCTAAACTGCATGTCTGTCAAAAGAACTGAAATAAGGGGGCAGTCAGCAGAATCTTAGATACAAGATAATTACAAAGGTAAAACGTGTATTATAACTGTTGGTTATGCAAAACTGGGGAATGGGTAATAAAGAGATTATCTTTCTCTTTAAACAACAAAAATTCTGGTGTTGACTGTCCCTTTTAAGGGGTTAAATGTATAGCATTGTGCTGAATTTCAGAATCCTAACCACACCCAAAAGTTTTAGAATACTGATGTATACTTACTCCAGCTTGCTCCTGTTTGTGTTAAAGGGACAGTCTACACCAGAATTTATATTGTTTTAAAATATAGATAATCCCTTTATTACTCATTTCCCAGTTTTGCATAACTAACACAGTTATAATAATATACTTTTAACCTCTGTGATTATCTTGTACCTAAGCCTCTGCAAACTGCCCCTTTTTTCAGTTCTTTTGACAGACTTGCAGTCTAGCCAATCAGTGCCTACTCCCAGATAACTTCTCGTACACGAGCACAGTGTTATCTGTATGAAATACGTGAACTAACACCCTCTAGTGGTGAAACTGTTAAAATGCAATCTGAAAGAGGTGGGCTTCAAGGTCTAAGAAATTAGCATATGAACCTCCTAGGTTAAGCTTTCAACTAAGAATACCAAGAGAACAAAGCAAAATTGGTGATAAAAGTAAATAGGAACATTGTTTAAAATTACATGCTCTATCTGAATCATGAGTTAATTTTGGCCTGTCCCTTTAATGAAAATTGGTGTATACTCTCCTTTAAGGGTGTCGTTAAAAAAAAAAAAATATATATATATATATATATATATATGATTTTTTTTCTTAGCATTATCAGAGGTCTGAACTTTTTTTTTTTTTGGGTATTTAGACACTTTCCAGTTTACTTGTATCAAATGCTTGTTATAATAGTCTGTATTGAAAATATACCTTGGTAGGCAGCTGGAGCACTACAGGGCAGGAAAGTGCTACCATCTAGTGCTCTTGGAAATGGTTTAACATTCTATTACATCTGCTGCTATTTAGCTCTCTAGAAATGGACTGGCTCTGACTCATACATCCCTGCTTTTTAACAAGAGAACAAAGAAAAATGTATATGTAAATTGAAAAGTTGTTCAAAACTATCTGTCTTAACTATGAAAAAATTGGGTTTAGTTTCCCTTTAAATCCCACAATTTCAAGGGTGGGATCGGATCATGGAAGGCTGCCTATGATGCTAGGCATTTCCAACAATCGGTTTCCACTTTGAAAGTCCAAGATGCCAGATTTGCCATCCTAACGGCGTGAAAGTCCAGTGCTGTTAGGACTCTATGGAACATACTAACTGTTAATGAGTTAAAGTGAAGGTAAAGTTAACTGGTTTACAAAATAAAAAAAAAATTCTCAATAGTAGTTAAATATAGTCGCTAACTTAGTTTTTATGTTCCATCTACATTTTTGATAATATATCTTTTTTTAATTTGGTACCATTTACTCGCCGACTCCTCCCAGCAGCTACTTGTTCTTCTGTGTTTGT
Source organism: Bombina bombina (assembly GCF_027579735.1). Taxonomy (NCBI): domain Eukaryota; kingdom Metazoa; phylum Chordata; class Amphibia; order Anura; family Bombinatoridae; genus Bombina; species Bombina bombina. The sequence continues at coordinate 871,333,548 of NC_069501.1, read as the reverse complement.
CTTGAGCAGTCCCACCCTCTCTCTACGTTGCTTGAAATCGCGTTCACGAGGATCATTTGAACTGCGCATGCGCCAATTGCCTTTGATACATAGTACTCAATGAAATGCAATATTAATTGAGTACTATACTGCCCTAGACAGTAGCTGCAGAATTGTGATTAAATATATATTATACTCATCGAAACATCGTTAATTTTGAGAGTAGAGCAAATAACATAAGCATTGCTCATAAAATAATACTTATAGCATAAGTATTAACATTTGATAAATTGTATTAATGCTCAATAATTTCGTTTACAGGGAAAAGGTTAGAACAAAATTGTACAAATATTTGATGAGGGATTTCATAAATACGCTATTTGAGAACATTTCATATTCAATTGTACCGCAATCCATGTTGAATGATATAAAGCTATCACCTACAGAGCATGCTTGTCTCATGAACGAGCATGGAAAAGAGTCGGCTAATACGGCTTCAACGCATGCACATGAGACTTGCGTGACGTTGCAAGTAATGGGCTGAAACCCTTGGAGGGGAAAAAGAACATTGGCGGATAGAATTTTTTTAGCACGTCAATCAATTTGACAAAATGGCGGGCGGAGGAAATAATTGTATCGTTTGCTGTTTGAAAGGTAAAATACAGCATTATATAATTTGATCTAAAAAAAATGATGAATTAAATAAACTCTGCCTCTTTTTAAAAGTACTATAATATGGTGTAAACAAGTGTTGTCAACTTTACCTTAACTTTAAGACAAGTTTTGTGAGTGGCCCAGTAGTTAAACATTTAAAAGGACAGTCAAGTCAAAAATAAAGTTTATGATTCCAATATGACATGTAATTTTAAACCACTTTCCGGTTTACTTTTATCATGTGTTGCTTTGTTCTCTTGGTTTTCTTAGTTGAAAGCTAGGAGGCTCAAATGCAAATTTCTTAGCCCTTGAAGGGCACTTGTTTGAATGCATTTTTACTTTTTTTCACAAGATGGTGTTGGTTCATGTGTCATATAGATAACATTTTGCTCACGCCCGTGGAGTTACCTATGTGTTAGCACTAATTTGCTAAAATGCAAGTCTGTCAAAAGAACTGAAATAAGGGGGGCAATCTGCAGAAGTTTAGATACAAGGTAATCAGAGGTAACAAGTATATTAATATAACTTGGTTTTTAAACGATAAAAATTCTTTGTAGTCTGTGCCTTTTAAAGGGACAGTATACACTCATTTTCATATAACTGCATGTAAGACACTACTATAAAGAATAAGATGCACAGATACTGATATAAAAATCCAGTATAAAACTGTTTAAAAACTTTCTTAGAAGCTGTCAGTTTGGCTCTGTTGAAAAGGTAGCTGGAAAGCCCACTGCAAGTGGCAAATAAGACACTCCCCCCCCCCCTCCCCCTTCTTTTGTATATGAAAAGACCTTTTACACAAACAGGAGCAAGCTGGAGAAAGTAGCTGACCGTATTCACATAAAATTTTGGGGCTTGGTTAGTCTGAAAATCAGAGCGATGTTATTTAAAAATAAGCAAAACTATACATTTATTTAAAAAAAAAAAAAAACCTTTATGGGCTATATAAATAGATAATCTACAAAACATTTATGCAAAGAAAAAATGAGTGTATAATGTCCCTTTTAAGGTAATGGCATCTGGCATTGTGTAGTGTTTTCAAATTGCTCTAATGGTTTTTACTGCTGAGCCTCTCACAAAACTGTCTTGGTTTAAAAGTTGCTGGTCAGTAAATTTAATATGGATGGTAGGAAAAAGTGTACAATATCTCTTTAACCCCTTAGTGACCAGAGCACTTTTCCATTTTCTGTCCGTTTGGGACCAAGGCTATTTTTACATTTCTGCAGTGTTTGTGTTTAGCTGAAATTTTCCTCTTACTCATTTACTGTACCCACACATATTATATACCGTTTTTCTCGCCATTAAATGGACTTTCTAAAAATACCATTATTTTCATCATATCTTATCATTTATTATAAAATATGAGGAAAAATGGAAAAAAACACACTTTTTCTAACTTTGAACCCCAAAATCTGTTACATATCTACAACCACCAAAAAACACCCATGCTAAATAGTTTCTAAATTTTGTCCTGAGTTTAGAAATACCCAATGTTTACATCTTCTTTGCTTTTTTTTGTAACTTATAGGGCCATAAATACAAGTAGCACTTTGCTATTTTCAAAACATTTTTTTTTCAAAATTAGCGCTAGTTACATTGGGACACTGATATCTTTCAGGAATCCCTGAATATCCATTGATATATATATATATATATATATATATATATATATATATATATATATATATATATATATATATATATATATATATATATATATATATATATATATAATTTTTAGAAGACATCCCAAAGTATTGATCTAGGCCCATTTTGGTATATTTCATACCACCATTTCACCGCCAAATGCGATCAAATACAAAAAATTTGTGCATTTTGTTTTAGCATATTTACATATGCTTCTGTGTAGGATCCCCCTTAGCCCCCAACCTCACTGATCCCCCACCCAACAGCTCTCTAACCCTCCCCCTCTGACTTAATGTGCGCCATCTTGGGTACTGGCAGCTGTCTGCCAGTACCCATTTTAGTGAAAATATGTTTTTTTATTAAAAAACCCTTTTCTGTAGTGTAGCTTCCCCCCCCCCCCAATACCAACCCCCCACCCCTTCCAGATCGCTTAAATGCTTTTTTTTTTAAAATGTTTATTTCATTTTTTAATACACTTTACTCTTTAATTTTTTTCTGTAGTGTAGCGGTTCCCACCCGCTCCCGCCCCGTGCACGCGCCCGCCCGCCACCCACCGTGCACGCGCGCGCCCCCGAAGGCTCCGATCCCGCCCCCCTCCACCTTCCAGATCTCACCGATGGCCGCCCACCCGCCTCCCAAGTCGGCTCCCACCCACCAGCGATACCGGCCATCGATGTCCGGTACAGAGTGGCTCTCTCTGCATCGGATGGCCAGAAAGTGTTATTGCAGGATGCCTCGATGTCGAGGCATCACTGCAATAACCGGAAAGCAGCTGGAAGCGAGCAGGATCGCTTCCAGCTGCTTTCCAGACGGAGGACGTGCAGGGTACGTCCTTGGTCGTTAACTGACATTTTTTAGAGGACGTACCCTGCACGTCCTCGGTCGTTAAGGGGTTAAAGGCCCATAGTAAAAAAAAAAAATGCGATAATTTACAAGGTTTTCAAAGTCTTAGGTGGTGGCCCTCCCCTCACGAAATTTAGACAGTGCCTCCCACCCCAAAATAAATATAACTTTCTTTCTCTAAAGACAATTTATAGTTTTTGGAAAATTTACATCTCATCCATGGTTCACTCACAATTCTAGAGCGGATTCTGCTCAACTGAGAGGTTTACTTTTGTTTATATTTACACTTTATTTTGATTAACTTCTGTTTAACACAGTAGTAACAAATACAGTCTGAGCAATTTCCACAGTAGTTCCCTTTTCCCACCATTCTTAACCCCTTAACGACCGAGGACGTGCAGGGTACGTCCTAAAAAAAAAAAAAAGGCAGTTAACGCCTGAGGACGTACCCTGCACGTCCTCGGTGTGGAACGCAGCTGGAAGTGATCCTGTTTGCGTCCAGCTGCTTTCCGGTTATTGCAGTGATGCCTCGATATGGAGGCAACCTGCAATAACTCTAGATGGCCATCCAATGCAGAGAGAGCGCCACTCTGTGGCCCTCTCTGCACCGGACATCGATGGCCGGTATCGTTGGTGGGTGGGAGCCGAATTGGGAGGCGGGTGGGCGGCCATTGATGGGCCGGGTAATGTAGAGGGGGGAGGGATCGGGGGCAGGGCCGATGGGGGCGCGTGTGCACGGGGGTGGCGGGCGGGAGCGGGTGGGAACGCTTCACTACAGAAACTATAACTTTGAAAAGTTTGAGAAAGGGGTATTTAAATTAAAAATATATATAAATCGGAGGTATCTAGGAGGGGGTGGGGGGTTGGTCTTTGGTGGTGCAGGGAGCTACACTACAGAAAAGGGGAAAAAATAAAAAATATCAGCAATTTTATTCTAAACTGGGTACTGGCAGACAGCTGCCAGTACCCAAGATGGCGGCCATTAAGGCAGAGGGGGAGAGTTAGAGATCAGTCAGGTTGGGGACTAAAGGGGGGTCCTACAGAGCAGCATATGTAAATATGCCTTTTCTTTAAAAAAAAAAAAAAAAAAAAAAAAAGCCCAAATATAGCTTTTATTTTAGTACTGGTAGAGTTTCTGCCAGTACTTAAGATGGCGGGGACAATTGTGGGGTGGGGGAGGGAAGAGAGCTGTTTGGGAGGGATCAGGGGGTCTGATGTTTCAGGTGGGAGGCTAAGCTCTACACTAAAGCTAAAATTAACTCTGAAAGCTACCTAATTAACCCCTTCACTGCTAGCCATAATACGTGTGATGCGCATTTAGCGGCCTAAGTACCAAAAAGCAACGCCAAAGCCATATGTGTCTGCTATTTCTGAACAAAGGGGATCACAGAGAAAAATTTACAACCATTTATGCCATAATTGCACAAGCTGTTTGTAAATAATTTCAGTGAGAAACAAAAAGTTTGTGAAAAAGGGAACTTTTTTTTTTATTTGATCGCATTTGGCGGTGAAATGGTGGCATGCAATATACCAAAATGGGCCTAGATCAATACTTTGGGTTGTCTGCTACACTACACTAAAGCTAAAATTAACCCTACAAGCTCCCTAATTAACCCCTGCACTGCTGGGCATAATACACTTGTGGTGCACAGCGGCATTTAGCGGCCTTCTATTTACCAAAAAGCAATGCCAAAGCCATATGTCTGCTATTTCTGAACAAAGGGGATCCCAGAGAAGCATTTACAACCATTTATGCCATAATTGCACAAGCTGTTTGTAAATAATTTCAGTGAGAAACCGAAAGTTTGTGAAAAAGTGAACTATTTTTTGTATTTGAACGCATTTGGCGGTGAAATGGCGGCATGAAATATACCAAAATTGGCCTAGATCAATACTTTGGGATGTCTTCTAAAAAAAAATATATACATGTCAAGGGATATTCAGGGATTCCTGAAAGATATCAGTGTCCCAATGTAACTAGCGCTAATCTTGAATAAAATGGTTTGGAAATAGCAAAGTGCTACTTGTATTTATGGCCCTATAACTTGCAAAAAAAGCAAAGAACATGTAAACATTGGGTATTTCTAAACTCAGGACAAAATTTAGAAAATATTTAGCATGGGTGTTTTTTGGTGGTTGTAGATGTGTAACAGATTTTGGGGGTCAAAGTTAGAAAAAGTGTTTTTTTTTTTTTTTTCCATTTTTTTTCTCATATTTTATAATTTTTTTTTATAATAAATTATAAGATATGATGAAAATAATGGTATCTTTAGAAAGTCCATTTAATGGCGAGAAAAACGGTATATAATGTGTGGGTACAGTAATTGAGCAAGAGGAAAATTACAGCTAAACACAAACACCGCAAAAATGTAAAAATAGCCTTGGTCCCAAACGGACAGAAAATGGAAAAGTGCTGTGGTCATTAAGGGGTTAACTTTGCCTTATACCACCACATGGCAAGTTTCTGTGTTGGCGCTTAACTTTTGTTCGGTGAAGTCAGAGGCTGCTTGTGGTTACTTTTGGATAGTGAAAGTTGCTCCTGTGCCTCTCCTTATATGCTCTAGCGCATTAGTGTGCATGTGATATTGTGGGCGTGCAAGTACAGAAGTTCATGTAGCGCTATCGTTCTGTTGGCAAATTCTGTGGATCATCTTAGTAGCAATGAATTGGGCCCAAAGTACAACTAGTGTGTGTCACCCAATAGTAGCAATGTGGTTCCTCTGTCACATTAAGAATGTCAGCTGTGACTGCTGCTTGGGATAAGGAAAGTGGCTGCTTATGCCCACGGTTGACAGGTGTGAGATGTGTAAAAGGAACTGCCATTGCCACGTGTCAACACTGAGCCATGCTTGCCGGGTGAAATGATGGCACCCTCTCTGTAATTGTACATGCAAATCAGAGTGCACATGGGTCAGGGTGCTCTAAAAACAAACTGTAAAGCGCACAAAAGCAGTGAATGTACCTCCTCGTATTCCCTACAATCCAGGCAAGAAAAACTTTCCGTGTGAACACGGACGCACTTTTATATACATACACACACTTCAAAATATTTTCAAATAAAGAAACCGATTTTTCAGCACAAATGTATTTAACTACTCCTATTTCATTTAAAGGGATAGTATTTTACGAATAATTACATTCATCATAAAATAACATACTTTGTAATTTACATCTATTAACCATTTCCTAGCGTTTACATGTACAGGTGGCCCTCGTTTTACAACGGTTCAATTTACACCGTTTCAGAATAACAACTTTTTTTTTCCTGTCATGTGACTGCTATTGAAAAGCATTGATAAGCAGTGCATTTATTAAAATAGCCAGTAGGTGGAGCTGTCCCCTTGTGTTGCAGCAAAGCCAAGCAAGCTGAAATTAATCAGTTTAACCAGACCTGAGCTATCGAGCAGATTTCAAAGGAACAAGATCTTCTTGTCTATAAATCAGTCCAGATTGGAATGCATAGAAAAAAACTGTTTGCAGAAAAATGCAAGTGAAGTCTGTGTTGTGTGATTATTTTATTAGGTTTATAATGCTGTTTAGCATTTAAAGTCTTCATTTCAAAGCTTTAAAAATAATGTATTAGGTGTTACTTATGACAATTTTGAGAGGGGCCTGGAACCTATCGCCCTCACTTCCCATTGACTTACATTATAAACTAGGTTTCAATTTACAACGGTTTCGATTTACAACCATTCCTTCTGGAACCTAACCCCGGCGTAAACTGAGGGCTACCTGTATTTTGTTATTAAATCTTATTGTTGCCAAACCTACTATTTAATTATTATTAAAGCTCTATAACGATAGTCTACCTAGGTAGAACAAATATGGTGCCCAGCATGCGCAGTCTCCTCTTCAAAGTCTCATGCATGTGCATGGGGATCCCATCTCCTCTGCCTTGAGGCACGTCATTACCGAAGCAGAGGTTTGTGATGTCGTAGGCGGTGGGTGTGCCGCTCCAGGCATCAGAAGTAGTGTACGGAGCAAATGAAGGAGCTGAAGATATTGCATTTGATGTTGCTTGCAGTATTTTTCCCCTAGACTAGCATTTCCTCTAGAACGAGCAATGACAATATTAAATGTCGGACAGGACTTTTTTGCTTAGGTGCGCGTGCGCTATGTAGTGCGTGTGATTTTCAACAAATATATTCATAAGTTTGGAAGAATAAAATGTTTTTAATAGATTTAGAAGCTTTATTTCTCCAACATTGGTGTGTCCGGTCCACGGCGTCATCCATTACTTGTGGGAAATATTCTCCCCCACAGGGAAAGGCAAGGAGAGCACACAGCAAGAGCTGTCCATATAGCTCCCCCTCTGGCTCCGCCCCCCAGTCATTCTCCTTGCCGCTCTGAACAAGTAGCATCTCCACGGGGATGGCGAGGAGTTTGTGGTGATAGTTGTAGTTTTTTATTTCTTCTATCAAGAGTTTATTTTATAATAGTGCTGGCTTGTACTATTTACTCTACAACAGAAAAGTGATGAAGATTTCTGTTTAAGAGGGCTATGATTTTAGCACAAGTAACTAAAATCCATTGCTGTTACCACGCAGGACTGTTGAAACTAGAGAACTTCAGTTGGGGGTAACAGCTTGCAGACTCATCTGCTTCAGGTATGACTAGTCTCCTAACACAGGCTAATGCTAGATGAGTCATTTTTCCCCTCAGGGAAAACGGTAAGCCATTTTTCTTTCACCTCAGCAAAAAAGATAACAGGCTTCCCCTTTTTGAATTTTATGCTGGTAGACACTGTTAGGGGCCAAATCGATTGGTTTTTATTGCAATATCATGGCATATGAAATGTTTTATGAGCTCATATACACTTGGGGACGTTTTTTATTGATCTGGCTTGTTTTAGACACCTAAATCTAGTCAGGAAGGCCCCTTCACTCTAGTGTACTGAGGGAGGAGGCCTCATTTTGGCGCTTCAGCTGCGCAGTTGATTTTCAAGGCAGTGCATGCAGTCTCATGTGAGAGGGTCCTGTGGCTCAGAAAGTTACTCCAGAAGGCTTATTTATGTGGATGGTTGACCCCTAAGGAAGGTAAAAGCTACAGCAATGCTGTAGCAGGGATTGTGGTGTATGAAAACGGTTAAATCCAACAATTAGCTCCGGTTTGCTTGTTTTAAGAGCTATAGTCTCCATATTTGCTGTGCAATACTTTATAAGCATTAAGACACTGGGGTCCAAATTTCATAAAAATCGGATATTGCCTTCATAGTTTTTTGAACATTCAGAAATAAAGTGTGTCATTTTATTATTTAAAGAGACAGTAACGTCTTTGTTTAAAATCGTTTTTATTGCATTGTTTGCCTGCCTAAATCTGTTTAACATGTCTGGGCCATCAGATAACCTATGTTCTGTGTGTGTAGAGACAAATGTGGTTCCCCCTTCGAGTGTTTGTGATGATTGTGCCATAGTGTCCAAACAAAATAAGGACAGCTCTGTTACATTTCATAATGTTGCCCAAGATGATTTATCTAATGAAGGTAGTGGGGATAGTTCTACATCCTCTCCTGTGTCTACACCAGCTTTGCCCGCGCAGGCGACACCTAGCGCGCCAGTGCTTATTTCTATGCAACAATTAACAGCAGTAGTGGATAATTCTATAGCAAATCTTTTATCCAAACTGCCAGCATTTCAGAGAAAGCGTGATTGTTCAGTTTTAAATACAGATAAAAAGGATGAACAATCAGACGCTGACGATGCCTTATCTATTTTACCCTCACATCAATCAGAATTGGCTGTGAGGTAAGGGCTGTCTGAGGGTGAAATTTCAGACTCAGGAAAAATTTCTCAACAGGCCTCACCTGATATAGTAGCGTTTAAGCTAGAACATCTCCGCGCTTTGCTTAAGGAGGTATTAGCTACTCTGGATGACTGTGATTCTCTGGTAGTACCAGAGAAGTTGTGCAAATTGGACAAATTTTTAGAGGTCCCAGTGCACGACAATGCTTTTCCAATACCCAAGAGGGTAGCGAGCATAGTGGATAAGGAGTGGGAGAAGCCAGGTGTACCCTTTGCCCCACCTCCTATATTTAAGAAAATGTTTCCCATAATAGACCCTAGAAGGGACGCATGGCAGACGGTCCCGAAGGTTGAGGGAGCTGTTTCAACACTAGCGAAGCGCACAACGATTCCTATAGAGGACAGCTGCGCTTTCAAAGATCCTATGGATAAAAAATTGGAAGGATTACTTAAAAATATTTTTGTTCAGCAAGGGTTCATCCTTCAACCAGCTACGTGTGTTATTACTGTCACTTCAGCGGCGTCCTTTTGGTTTGAGGAACTAGAAAGGTCGCTCCAGAAAGAGACTTCCTATGAAGAAGTCATGGACAGAATTCATGCATTAAAGTTAGCTAATTCCTTTATATTGGATGCCGCTTTTCAAATAACGAAATTGGCGGCGAAAATCTCAGGTTTTGCTATAGTAGCGCGGAGGGCGCTTTGGCTAAAATCCTGGTCGGCAGATGTGTCGTCCAAGACTAAGTTACTTAATATTCCTTTCAATGGTAAGACCCTTTTTGGGCCGGAATTGAAGGAAATTATTTCAGACATCACTGGGGGTAAGGGCCATGCCCTCCCACAGGATAGGCCTTTTAAGGCTAAGAACAAGTCTAATTTTCGCTCTTTTCGCAATTTCAGGAACGGACCGGCTAATAACTCCACTGCCGCTAGACAAGAAGGTAACGCGGCCCAGCCCAAACCCGCTTGGAAGCCCATGCAAGGCTGGAATAAGGGTAAACAGACCAAGAAACCTGCTGCTGCTACCAAGACAGCATGAAGGGGTAGCCCCCGATCCGGGACCGTATCTGGTAGGGGGCAGACTATCTCTCTTCGCTCAGGCTTGGGCAAGAGATGTTCCGGATCCCTGGGCACTAGAGATATTCTCCAAGGGATACCTGCTAGACTTCAAGGGACTTCCTCCAAAGGGAAGATTCCACCTGTCTCGCTTATCTTCAGACCATATAAAGAAACAGGATTCTTACATTGTGTAAGAGACCTATCAAAGATGGGAGTGATAAACCCAGTCCCCTCTGGGGAACAAGGTCTAGGTTTTTACTCAAACCTGTATGTGGTTCCCAAAAAAGAGGGAACTTTCAGGCCAATTCTGGATTTAAAGATATTAAACAAGTTCCTCAGAGTTCCATCCTTCAAAATGGAAGTCATTCGGACAATCTTGCCGACAATCCAGCAGGGTCAATATTTGACTACCGTGGATCTAAAGGATGCATATCTGCATATCCCAATCCACAAAACTCCTCATCAGTTCCTGTGGTTCGCTTTTCTGGACAAACATTACCAGTTTGTGGCTCTTCCATTCGGTTTAGCCACCGCTCCCAGAATTTTCACAAAGGTGCTAGGGTCCCTTCTAGCGGTCCTAAGGCTGAGGGGTATCGCTGTAGCACCTTATCTGGACGACATCCTAATCCAAGCGTCGTCTCTTTCCAAAGCAAGGGCCCACACAGACATTGTGTTGGCTTTTCTCAGATCTCACGGGTGGAAGGTGAACATAGAAAAGAGTTCACTGTTACCGTCCACAAGGGTTCCTTTTGTGGGAACAATAATAGATTCTGTGGAAATGAAGATATTCCTGACAGAAGTCAGAAAGATAAAGCTTTTAAACGCTTGTCGAATTCTTCATTCTATTCCCCAACCCTCCATAGCTCAGTGCATGGAAGTAATAGGTCTAATGGTCGCAGCAATGGACGTGGTTCCTTTTGCTCAAATTCATCTAAGACCATTACAGCTGTTCATGCTCAATCAGTGGAATGGGGACAATACAGACTTGTCTCCCCAAATTCAAGTAGACCAGGTAACCAGGGACTCACTTCTCTGGTGGTTGACCCAGGATCACCTGTCTCAGGGAATGAGTTTCCGTAGACCAGAGTGGGTCATTGTCACAACCGACGCCAGTCTCTTAGGCTGGGGCGCGGTCTGGGACTCCCTGAAAGCTCAGGGTCTATGGTCTCGGGAAGAGTCGCTTCTCCTGATAAACATTTTGGAACCAAGAGCAATATTCAATGCGCTCCTGGCTTGGCCTCAGCTAGCGGAAGCCAGGTTCATAAGATTTCAGTCGGACAACATAACGACTGTTGCGTACATCAATCATCAAGGGGGAACAAAGAGTTCCCTAGCGATGAAGGAAGTAACCAAGATCATCCAATGGGCAGAGAATCACTCCTGCCATCTATCTGCTATTCACATCCCAGGAGTAGACAACTGGGAGGCGGACTATTTGAGGCGTCAGACTTTCCATCCAGGGGAGTGGGAACTCCACCCGGAGGTCTTTGCTCAGTTAACCCAATTATGGGGCATTCCAGACATGGATCTAATGGCGTCCCGTCAGAACTTCAAGATTCCTCGTTACGGGTCCAGATCCAGGGATCCCAAGGCGATTCTAGTGGATGCATTAGTGGCGTCTTGGTCATTCATCCTAGCGTATGTGTTTCCACCGTTTCCTCTACTTCCCAGGCTCATAGCCAGGATCAAACAGGAGAAGGCCTCGGTGATTCTGATAGCTCCTGCGTGGCCACGCAGGACTTGGTATGCAGACCTGGTGAATATGTCATCGGCTCCACCATGGAAGCTACCTTTGAGACAGGATCTTCTAGTACAAGGTCCATTCGAACATCCAAATCTAGTTTCTCTGCAGCTGACTGCTTGGAAATTGAACGCTTGATTTTATCCAAGCGTGGGTTTTCAAATTCTGTGATAGATACTCTGGTCCAAGCCAGAAAACCTGTGACTAGAAGGATTTACCATAAAATATGGAAAAAAATATATCTGTTGGTGTGAATCCAAGGGACTCTCCTGGAGTAAGATTAAAATTCCAAAGATTCTCTCCTTTCTCCAAGAAGGTTTGGATAAAGGGTTGTCAACTAGTTCTCTAAAAGGACAGATTTCTGCTTTATCTGTCTTGTTACACAAACGATTGGCAGCTGTGCCAGATGTACAAGCTTTGGTTAGAATCAAGCCTGTTTACAGACCCATGACTCCTCCTTGGAGTCTAAATTTAGTTCTTTCAGTTCTTCAAGGGGTTCCGTTTGAACCTTTACATTCCATAGATATTAAGTTATTATCTTGGAAAGTTCTGTTTTTTGTTGCTATTTCTTCTGCTAGAAGAGTTTCTGAATTATCTGCTTTTCAGTGTAATCCACCCTATCTGGTTTTCCATTCAGATAAGGTTGTTTTGCGTACTAAGCCTGGTTTTCTTCCAAAAGTTGTTTCCAACAAGAATATTAACCAGGAAATAGTTGTTCCTTCTCGGTGTCCGAATCCAGTTTCAAAGAAGGAACGTTTATTACACAATTTAGATGTTCGTGCTTTAAAGTTCTATTTAGAAGCAACAAAAGATTTTAGACAAACCTCCATCTTTGTTTGTCATTTACTCTGGTAAGAGGAGAGGTCACAAAGCTACTGCTACCTCTCTCTCTCTTTCTGGCTGAAAAGCATTATCCGATTGGCTTATGAGACTGCCGGACGGAAGCCTCCTGACCGAATCACAGCTCACTCTACCAGGGCTGTGGCTTCCACATGGGCCTACAAGAACGAGGCTTCTGTTGATCAGATATGTAAGGCAGCGACTTGGTCTTCTCTGCACACTTTTGCCAAATTCTACAAATTTGATACTTATGCTTCTTCGGAGGCTATTTTTGGGAGAAAGGTTTTGCAAGCCATGGTGCCTTCCATTTAGGTAACCTGATTTGTTCCCTCCCTTCATCCGTGTCCTAAAGCTTTGGTATTGGTTCCCACAAGTAATGGATGACGCAGTGGACCGGACACACCAATGTTGGAGAAAACAGAATTTATGCTTACCTGATAAATTACTTTCTCCAACGGTGTGTCCGGTCCACGGCCCGCCCTGGTTTTCCTAATCAGGTTGAAAATGTTTTTCTTTATACACTACAGTCACCACGGCACCCTATAGTTTCTCCTTTTTCTCCTAACCGTCGGTCGAATGACTGGGGGGCGGGGCCAGAGGGGGAGCTATATGGACAGCTCTTGCTGTGTGCTCTCCTTGCCTTTCCCTGTGGGGGAGAATATTTCCCACAAGTAATGGATGACGTCGTGTACCAGACACACCGTTGGAGAAAGTAATTTATCAGGTAAGCATAAATTCTGTTTTTATAACTAAAGTAGGTTAACTCAATATGATATATTAAGCTTTGACATGCTATTCTTTATTTCTATGTATGATTGAAACAAATGTATAACCCTTTAAAATTGGTTCTCTTTATGGGTAAACTTTCCCTTTTTAACAATTTAAATGGTTTTATCTTAACCCCTTAAAGGGTTAGAAATCTGTGACAAATAATACTTAAATAAAAAGCAGTATTGTAATTTCATACAGGAATGTAATAAAATCTACATTTTTTTTAACTTAAAACAAAGCCGCCAAACAGGAATAATAAACTTTATTCTTTTATAAAATGAGCGGCAAAAAACGCCCGTAAAAGAAGGCAGAATATAGCCCAAAAGATTGAATGTGCCACAGCAAATCACAAACGAGTCTCGCCCATATGTAATGAATATTAAACTAATTTCAAGGTCAAATCTCATGCACACTATTAATGTATTGTAATCACATGCGCAATAGGTTTGAAAATGCATATCAGGAATCATATTTTTTTTTTTTTTTTTTTTTTTGCTTCTTTGCAATAAACTATATTGCTTGTTAGTGTAGAGAAAGTTTGGATATTTACCTAGCTATTGAATGATGATGATGATGCGTCTGCTCCCCTCTAATAACTGAGAGACCTCTGTGCTGGGATGTGCAACACTCTGATAGTGACGTCATATACATGTCCGCCCTCTATCAGGAGCTTGGATTGTGATGTGCCACAGGAGAGATAACTATATGCGCATGCGTTGGCAAAATAATGCTTAAAATGTGCATGTGAGCCGCCATGATGTTTCTACCTAGGTAGAACATTGTAACAGGACCAGCATTATAAGGTAAAAAAATGGGTTTGGCATAAATCTAAATTTTATTGAGAAATTACAGAAAAACTGTATTAAATTGTGAATTGGTACCTATTACAAACCTGTTATATTTTCATGAAGTTTCAAAATAGACATTTTTTGAGTTAACTATCCCCTTGAGGACAAGGCCATTTTTCAATTTCTTTCCCTTAAGGACCAGGGCTATTTTTACATTTCTGCGATGTTTACTGTACCCACACATTATATAACGTTTTTCTCGCCATTAAATGGACTTTCTAAAGATACCATTATGTTCATCTATTTTTTTTTTTTTTTTTTTTTATTTTTTTTTTTTTTTTAAATCTTTTATTTTAAAGTAAAAAAATGAAAAACAAAATACATGCTTACAGGCAATATACAAAAATAAAGACGTTAAATATACCTTGACAATAACTGTAGTAATAAGCCTCTGAATATTTTTCGATTTTTAAAGACATTGTTGACACATTTTCTCTATATAAATCCTAAAATCCAACAAAAAAAGGGGGGGGGGGATGAGAGTGTCCCCTCCACTCCATCGTTTCAGTGTTCTATATACATCTCTGTCTCCTCCCACCTCCTCCACTCGACCATCAAAGATAGATTATTAATACCATGCTACTGGAAATATATCACGTAAAATTAAACCTTCGAAGTATGCAGATTTCTGAAATGATTTAGTAAGTATATATTGTGTGGAGAGCGGATAAGATTTTTAACCATTTATTAAAAAAACTTTGTATTTGCTTATCACATGTACTGCATACATTATATTGCTCAAACATAATCTGTGCTTTAACCGCGTTTAAGAATGAGCTAAAAGGAGGAGGTTTATTATTTTTCCAGTTTTTCAAGATCACATTCCTTACTACTAGAATAACAGTATTAGCTAAATTATGAGATACTACATCCGATACCAAAAACACTATGGTCCTTGGATCAAAAAATAGGTTCTCCTTTGTGTTCTTATTTAACCAATGATTTACCTTATGTCAAAGTTGGTTTATTTTCGGGCAAAACCATAAACAATGGAGTAAGTTCGCTGTGGGAAATTGACATTTATGACACTGGCCTTGCGTTTCTGAAGACCAACATATGAGTGTTTCTTTCATGTAATTAGCAAGAGTCCATGAGCTAGTGACGTATGGGATATACATTCCTACAAGGAGGGGCAAAGTTTCTCAAAATGCCTATTAATACACCCCTCACCACACCCACAAATCAGTTTTACAAACTGCCTCCCATGGAGGTGGTGAAGTAAGTTTGTGCTAGATTTTACGTTGATATGCGCTTCGCAGCAGGCTGGAGCCCGGTTTTCCTCTCAGCGTGCAGTGAATGTCAGAGGGATGTGAAGAGAGTATTGCCTATTTGAATTCAATGGTCTTCTACGGGATCTATTTCATAGGTTCTCTGTTATCGGTCGTAGAGATTCATCTCTTACCTCCCTTTTCAGATCGACGATATACTCTTATATATACCATTACCTCTACTGATTCTCGTTTCAGTACTGGTTTGGCTTTCTACTACATGTAGATGAGTGTCCTGGGGTAAGTAAGTCTTATTTTCTGTGACACTCTAAGCTATGGTTGGGCACTTTATATAAAAGTTCTAAATATGTGTTTAAACATTTATTTGCCTTGATTCAGGATGTTCAATATTCCTTATTTCAGACAGTCAGTTTCATTATTTGGGATAATGCATTTGAATAATTTTTTCTTACCTTAAAATTTGACTTTTTTCCTGTGGGCTGTTAGGCTCGCGGGGGCTGAAAATGCTTCTTTTTATTGCGTCATTCTTGGCGCGGACTTTTTTGGCCCAAAATTTTTTTCTTAGTCATTTCCGGCGTCATTCTTGTCACCGGAAGTTGTTTGTATTTGCGTCATTTTTTTGACGTTTTTGCACCAAAGATGTCGGCGTCACCGGATGTGGCGTCATTTTTGGCGCCAAAGCATTTAGGCGCCAAATAATGTGGGCGTCTCTTTTGGCGCTAAAAAATATGGGTGTCATTATTGTCTCCACATTATTTAAGTCTCATTGTTTATTTGCTTCTCGTTGCTAGAAGCTTGTTCACTGGCATTTTTTCCCATTCCTGAAACTGTCATTTAAGGAATTTGATCAATTTTGCTTTATATGTTGTTTTTTCTATTACATATTGCAAGATGTCTCAGATTGACCCTGGATCAGAAGCTACTTCTGGAAATTCGCTGCCTGATGCTGGATCTACCAAAGTTAAGTGCATTTGTTGTAAACTTGCGGTAACTTTCCCTCCGGCTGTTTGTGATGAATGTCATGATAAACTTGCTAATGCAGATAATATTTCCTTTAGTAATGTTCCATTACCTGTTGCTGTTCCATCAACATCTAATACTCGGGGTGTTCCTGTTAACATAAGAGATTTTGTTTCTAAATCTATTAGGAAGGCTATGTCTGTTATTCCTCCTTCCAGTAAACATAAAAGGACTTTTAAAACTTCTCATTTATCAGATGAATTTTTAAATGAACATCATCATTCTGTTTCTGATGATGATTTCTCTGGTTCAGAGGATTCTGTTTCAGAAATTGACACTGATAAATCTTCATATTTATTTAAAATGGAATTTATTCGTTCTTTACTTAAAGAAGTCTTAATTGCATTCGAAATAGAGGAATCGGGTCCTCTTGATACTAAATCTAAACGTTTAAATGCGGTTTTTAAACCTCCTGTAGTTATTCCGGAAGTTTTTCCTGTCCCTGATGCTATTTCTGAAGTAATTTCCAGGGAATGGAATAATCTGGGTAATTCTTTTACTCCTTCTAAAAGGTTTAAGAAATTGTATCCTGTGCCATCTTACAGATTAGAGTTTTGGGACAAAATCCCTAAGGTTGATGGGGCTATCTCTACTCTTGCTAAACGTACTACTATTCCTATGGCAGATAGTACTAATTTTAAGGATCCTTTAGATAGGAAAATTGAATCCTTTCTAAGAAAAGCTTATTTATGTTCAGGAAATCTTCTTAGGCCTGCTATATCTTTGGCGGATGTTGCTGCAGCTTCAACTTTCTGGGTGGAGGCTTTAGCACAACAAGTAACAGATCATAATTCTCATAGCATTGTTAATCTTCTTCAACATGCTAATAACTTTATTTGTGATGCCATCTTTGATATCATTCGGGTTGATGTCGGGTATATGTCTAGCTATTTTAGCTAGAAGAGCTTTATGGCTTAAAACTTGGAATGCTGATATGTCTTCTAAGTCAACTTTGCTATCCCTTTCTTTTCAAGGTAATAAATTGTTTGGTTCACAGTTGGATTCTATTATTTCAACTGTTACTGGGGGGAAAGGAACTTTTTTACCACAGGATAAAAAATCTAAAGGAAAATATAGGGCTGTTAATCGTTTTTGTTCCTTCCGTCAGAATAAGGAACAAAAGCCTGATCCTTCCTCTACAGGAACGGTTTCTGTTTGGAAACCATCTCCAGTCTGGAATAAATCCAAGCCTTTTAGAAAGCCAAAGCCAGCTCCCAAGTCCACATGAAGGTGCGGCCCTCATTCCAGCCCAGCTAGTAGGGGGCAGATTACAATTTTTCAAAGAAATTTGGATCAATTCGATTCAGTCTTTGGATTCAGAACATTGTTTCACAAGGGTACAGAATAGGTTTCAAGATAAGGCCTCCTGCAAGAAGATTTTTTCTTTCTCGCATTCCAATAAATCCAGTGAAGGCTCAAGCGTTTCTGAAATGTGTTTCAGATCTAGAGTTGGCTGGAGTAATTGTGCCAGTTCCAGTTTTGGAACAGGGGCTGGGGTTTTACTCAAATCTCTTCATTGTACCAAAGAAGGAGAATTCCTTCAGACCAGTTCTGGATTTAAAAATATTGAATCGTTATGTAAGAATACCAACATTCAAAATGGTAACTATAAGGACTATTCTGCCTTTTGTTCAGCAAGGGCATTATATATCCACAATAGATTTACAAGATGCATATCTGCACATTCCGATTCATCCAGATCATTTTCAGTTTCTGAGATTCTCTTTTCTAGACAAGCATTACCAGTTTGTGGCTCTTCCGTTTGGCCTAGCAACAGCTCCAAGGATTTTTACAAAGGTTCTCTGTGCCCTTCTATCTGTAATCAGAGGAAAGGGTATTGTGGTATTTCCTTATTTGGACGATATCTTGGTACTTGCTCAGTCTTCACATTTAGCAGAATCTCATACGAATCGACTTGTATCGTTTCTTCAAGAACATGGTTGGAGGATCAATTTACCAAAGAGTTAATTGATTCCTCAGACAAAGGTAACCTTTTTAGGTTTCCAGATAAGGTAACCTTTTTAGGTTTCCAGATAGATTAAGTGTCCATGACTCTGTCTTTGACGGACAAGAGACGTCTGAAATTGGTTTCAGCTTGTCGAAACCTTCAATCTCAATCATTCCCTTTGGTAGCCTTATGCATGGAAATTCTAGGTCTTATGACTGCTGCATCGGACATGATCCCCTTTGCTCGTTTTCACATGTGACCTCTTCAGCTCTGTATGCTGAACCAGTGGTGCAGGGATTATACAAAGATATCACAATTAATATCTTTAAAACCGATTGTACGACACTTTGACGTGGTGGACAGACCACCATCGTTTAATTCAAGGTGCTTCTTTTGTTCTTCCAACCTGGACTGTGATCTCAACAGATGCGAGTCTGACAGGTTGGGGAGCTGTATGGGGGTCTCTGACAGTTCAGGGGGTTTGGGAATCTCAGGAGGCGAGATTACCAATCAACATTTTGGAACTCCGTGCGATTTTCAGAGCTCTTCAGTCATGGCCTCTTCTGAAGAGAGAATCGTTCATTTGTTTTCAGACGGACAATGTCACAACCGTGGCATATGTCAATCATCAAGGAGGGACTCACAGTCCTCTGGCTATGAAAGAAGTATCTCAAATACTTGCATGGGCGGAATCCAGCTCCTGTCTAATTTCTGCGGTTCACATCCCAGGTATAGACAATTGGGAAGCGGATTATCTCAGTCGCCAGACTTTACATCCGGGCGAATGGTCTCTTCACCCAGAGGTATTTCTTCAGATTGTTTAAATCTGGGGACTTCCAGAAATAGATCTGATGGCTTCTCATCTAAACAAGAAGCTCCCCAGGTATCTGTCCAGATCCAGGGATCCTCAGGCGGAAGCAGTGGATGCATTGTCACTTCCTTAGAAGTATCATCCTGCTTATATCTTTCCGCCTCTATTTCTTCTTCCAAGAGTGATTTCCAAGATTCTAAAGGAGGGTTCGTTTGTTCTGCTGGTGGCTCCAGCATGGCCTCACAAGTTTTGGTATGCGGATCTTGTTCGGATGGCTACTTGCCAACCGTGGACTCTTCCGTTAAGACCAGACCTTCTATCGCAAGGTCCTTTTTTCCATCATGATCTCAAATCATTAAATTTGAAGGTATGGAGATTGAACGCTTGATTCTCAGTCATAGAGGTTTCTCTGACTCTGTAATTAATACTATGTTACAGGCTCGTAAATCTGTGTCTAGGAAGATATATTATCGAGTCTGGAAGACTTACATTTCTTGGTGTTCTTCTCATCATTTTTCTTGGCATTCTTTTAGAATTCCTAGAATTTTACAGTTTCTTCAGGATGGTCTGGATAAAGGTTTGTCTGCAAGTTCCTTGAAAGGACAAATTTCTGCTCTTTCTGTGCTGTTTCACAGAAAGATTGCTAATCTTCCTGATATTCATTGTTTTGTACAGGCTTTGGTTCATATAAAACCTGTCATTAAATCTATTTCTCCTCCTTGGAGTTTGAATTTGGTTTTGGGGGCTCTTCAAGCTCCTCCGTTTGAACCTATGCATTCGCTGGATATTAAATTACTTTCTTGGAAAGTTTTTTTGTTTCTTTTGGCCATCTCTGCTAGAAGAGTTTCTGAATTATCTGCTCTTTCTTGTGAGTCTCCTTTTCTGATTTTTCATCAGGATAAGGCGGTGTTACAAACTTCATTTAAATTTTTACCTTAGGTTGTGAATTCTAACAACATTAGTAGAGAAATTGTGGTTCCTTCATTGGTTCTTTGGATGTAGTAAGAGCTTTGAAATATTATGTTGAAGCTACTAAAGATTTCCGAAAGACTTCTAGTCTATTTGTTATCTTTTCCGGTTCCAGGAAAGGCCAGAAGGCTTCTGCCATTTCTTTGGCATCTTGGTTAAAGTCTTTGATTCATCATTCTTATGTTGAGTTGGGCAAACCTCCACCTCAAAGGATTACAGCTCATTCTACTAGGTCAGTTTCTACTTCCTGGGCGTTTAGGAATGAAGCTTCGGTTGATCAGATTTGCAAAGCAGCAACTTGGTCTTCTTGGATACTTTTACTAAATTCTACCATTTTGATGTGTGTTCTTCTTCTGAAGCAGTTTTTGGTAGAAAATTACTTCAGGCAGCTGTTTCAGTTTGATTCTTCTGCTTATATTTTCAGTTTTTTTCTTTATAAGATTGAAACTTTATTTTGGGGTGTGGATGGTTTTTCAGCGGAATTGGCTGTCTTTATTTTATCCCTCCCTCTCTAGTGACTCCTGCGTGGAAGTTCCACATCTTGGGTATTCATTATCCCATACGTCACTAGCTCATGGACTCTTGCTAATTACATGAAAGAAAATATAATTTCTGTAAGAACTTACTGATAAATTCATTTCTTTCATATTAGCAAGAGTCCATGAGGCCCACCCTTTTTATGGTGGTTATGATTTTTTTTGTATAAAGCACAATTATTCCAATTCCTTATTTTTTATGCTTTCGCACTTTTTTCTTATCACCCCACTTCTTGGCTGTTCGTTAAACTGATTTGTGGGTGTGGTGAGGGGTGTATTTGTAGGCATTTTGAGGTTTGGGAAACTTTGCCCCTCCTGGTAGGAATGTATATCCCATACGTCACTAGCTCATGGACTCTTTCTAATATGAAAGACATTAATTTATCAGGTAAGTTTTTACATAAATTATGTTTTTAGGTGAGATATACGTGTTAAGTAATTTTAAATGAGATTCTTTCCAGGAGGAGGGAAGGAGAGCATCGCTCACCCACTTAATACTTTTACTAATTGTTTCAACATCCATTTCATCAGCATGTTTAGTCCAATATGCTAGACATTGTTCCATAATTAGCTGGTCTTGTTTTGCAAGCAGAATTTTATAAAGTTCCCCTGACTGTATAAGTTAATATAGTCGCCAACTCTATCATATTTCCCCGACCAGGGCCCCAACTGTATCTTTTCCTGTATAAAATGACGTATCTGAAGATATGCATAGAAAAATTTGTTCGAGAGGTTATATTGAGTAGCTATACTCTCAAAAGTACACTTCCCAAGGCCATCATCCAATAGTTGTATTATCAAGGTTAGGCCCTTACTAGCCCAACCATTGAATATTGCATTTTGGAGCCCCGATTGGAACTCCGGATTACCTCTGATTGGGAGAAAAGTGGATAGGTGAAAGTTCATCTTTAATCGAAGGCAGAATTGCTGCCAGGCTTTAACAATATTGTATATGCTGATCAATGTGTTAATTTTTTCGGGAAGACGCGTGTGAGGGCAGTGTAAAGCCGCTGTAATTGAGAAGGGCTCTATAAAATTTTCCTCTGACTTGCTATTTGTCAGGTAATCAGAAGAAAGTAACCAATCTACTACAAACCGTGCGAGAATAGCTATATTGTATGACTTAATATCTGGTAATGCCAGACCTCCAAACTCCTTAGCTTGGCATAGTTTTCGAATAGAGAGCATGTGTCTACCTTTATTCCAAATTAGATTCGCACAAGCTCGATTAAATGACTTAATATACTTATCCAGAATAGATAACGGCAGGTTATTCATAATGTATAGTAACTGGGGAAAAAGTATAGATTTAATAAGCATAATCTTAGCAGTTGCTGAAAGTGGAAAGAAACTCCAGCGATGAAATTTAGAAGTGATGTTAGAGAAAAATGCAGTATAGTTAAGTTTGTACCATAACTTAGGATCTTTATGCAATTGTATCCCTAAGTATCTGAAACTTTCTATTTCTCTAAAGTTATGGTGCATTAAACTCTCCTTATGTTTATGGATCCACAGTATCTCTGATTTAAGAGCATTCACTTTATAACCGGAGATTGAACTAAATTGTTCTAGTATTTTAAGTGCTTTAGGTATGTTTCTTTTAGTATTTTTGAAATACAATAACAGGTCGTCAGCATATAGTGAAAGAACACAGGTTTGAGATCTTAACTTTATTCCTGACAGTTCCTGTCTAAGATAGATATTTTCATGAAGTTTCATAATAGACATTTTTTGAGTTGACTATCCCCTTGAGGACAAGGCCATTTTTCAATTTCTTTCCCTTAAGGACCAGGGCTATTTTTACATTTCTGTGATGTTTGTGTTAAGCTGTAATTTTCTTCTTACTCATTTACTGTACCCACACATTATATAACGTTTTTCTCGCCATTAAATGGACTTTCTAAAGATACCATTATTTTCATCTCATCTAATTTACTATAAAAAAAATAAAAAAACCCACACTTTTTCTAACTTTGACCCCCAAAATCTGTTACACATCTACAACCACCAAAAAACACTCATACTAAATAGTTTCAAAATTTTGTCCTGAGCTTAGAAATACCCAATGTTTACATGTTCTTTGCTTTTTTTGCAAGTTATAGAGCAATAAGTACAAGCAGCACTTTGCTATTTCCAAACCCCTTGTTTTTTTTTCTTCAAAATTGGTGCTTGTTATATTGGAACACTGATCTTTCAGGAATTCCTGAATATCCCTTGACGTGTGTGTGTGTATGTATATGTATATGTGTGTATATGTGTATATATATATATATATATATATATATATATATATATATATATATATATATATATATATATATATATATATATATATAATCTATCCTGTACAAATGACAGCACTCTCAGGTCTTTTTTCAAAATGAGATCAACAAAATTCTCTTTTTTAATGGAACGTTTTCGAGGAGCTTGTCCCCATCATCAGCATAACATTCAATTGTAACAAAACATATATTTATACAAACAAACCAATTAATCAAATCTTAATAACCTGTGTCTCCCTTGGTGTCCCAGAAAACCGCCAACCACTCGTGTTTGGAACGCACTATGCGTTCCAGTGCTTTGTAACCGGAAGTACCTCATGTCATGTGACTTCCGGTTTCGTATATTCACAATATATCTTATCCGTGCAGCATTTACATATTTCCAACTTATACTCTTAAGTACTTTTGCTTACTATATGCCTGTTATTCTCATATAGACATTTCATTGCCTTATTTTACTTGTGATCTTGTGATACACTGACTTGTCACTACTGCAGCGTAATCTAATCACTCTCACACTAGTGTGCTGATTTGTGCAAACTTTATATTTTTGCATTCCACTTTCTCTGTGTAGTCTATATACTGTGTATTGTGTGGGTATTAACTTTTATGTGTTTATTTGCAATAGCTTGTGTTAATTGTGCCTTTTATGTTTATCTCGGTTACCATGGTTACCCAGTAGTGCTGGCTATGTATTCTCTATGTGTCTTGCAATCTTTATATAGCCATATTCCATTAATTCCTTTATTGCACTTAGACTTAGAGGTCTATTAGTTGCCCCACTGCAATCTAATATGCATGTGTATTTACTCTTCCCCTAGGTGCACGTATTGCGTTACTCAGCCCCTCTTTCCTTAGACCCTTGTGTCTTAAAAGGTGTCTGCTTAGAGGCTAGTGATCTACTTGTGCCTATAGGCACCTTGCATCTTTTACACATACATTTCTGACATATAGTTTCTTTAGTTTCTATTCTATTATCATATTATTTTGTACATTTAGATGTAGCATGTCCTCTTATTTAGTGCTTTTATTATTTTTTCTCTATGTTGTTGTTTGTTATTTATTTTACTACGGTTGTCTCTTTGTATACAGGATATTCAAGTGTCCCCACTGTGGTGCATCTGTCTCCTAGACTTCTATGCCTTGGATCTGTGTGCATAGCCATTCCACTTCCAGTTATCAGTCTATTTCCGTCCTGCTGTGTCTTTAGATGTTGTTCATCCTTTCCATGCTTATCTTTTGTTGTAATAGGCTACTGTGTATCAAGGTTATGGGAGTTGTTGTTTTACTGGTAACCTGCCCCTTCTGTGTCTTACTCCAAGAGTAGTGGGAGGCACTTTCATGTCTCCCCCTGCTCTGATCTAAGGTATATGACTAGGGCACTACCCCCCTTGGGGTCTGTGTCTCAGCCCCACCTTGATCCGGTGCACAGTATCTGGCCATCGTACCTTTGTATGTATCTCCTACCTACACCAGTGCCTTAAAATCTGGTGCTGAGTTGAGCCCCCCTGGGTGTATTGTGCCCAGTCTATACATCCATTCTGCTTCTCGTCTGAGAAGGGCTTTATTACGATCGCCTCCTCTGTCAAGCTGGGGGATGTGGTCAATTAAGATGTATCTGATGCTGGAGACTTGATGTTGTTTTTGAGTGCAATGTCTGGCTACAGGTTGGTCTGAATTGCCTGTGTCTAGTGCCACCCTTATCGCCCGCCTGTGGTTAGCCATTCTTTCACGTAATGTCCCACTGGTCTTACCAATATAGAATTTGGCACATGGGCAGTAGAGTAGGTAGATTACATGTGTTGTATTGCACGACAGAGAGTGTTTGATGTGATACACCTTGTTAGTATGCGGATGGTGGAAGGTCTTAGTGGCTATTAGGCCATTGCACGTTGTGCAGCCCAGGCATTTATATGAACCTTTGATGTTAACCTTTTCTTTCTTTAGATAGCATTTTTTGGGGTCTGTTTTGACCAGCAGGTCCCTTAGATTTGTACCCCGCCTGTATGCAATCATCGGTGTGAGATTATGTGCAAATCTTAGTTTTGGGTCCGATTGTATCACAGGCCAATGTTTCCTTAGGATCTTGCCAGCATCACTGGTATTTGGTGAAAATGTAGTTGCCATTATGAGCCTGTTAGTTGTATCTTTGTTTTTTTCTTTGTTCATAAGAGTTGTCTGTGTATACGGTAGTAGTTCTTGTACAATTGTATCTACCATATTCTTTTTGTATCCTCGCTGTATAAATTTGTCCCTCATAAACTGAAGTTGGGAGACCATAAAACTATGGATAGACCACCAGGGCGACCGATTGTGTCGGCGGTACAATCCATGACACAACCGGTAGCACAGTTACTCGATATATTACTGCAACCCACAGTAAAGAAAACAATATCCTACATCGCTGATACAAATGACCTCATACGCAAACTGGGGGATGTTGCTGTGGAGACTGGGGACATCCTGGTAACCCTGGATGTCAACAGTCTCTACACCATCATCCCTCATGACAAAGGGCTTACAGCAGTCAGGAACCATCTCATTGAAGATGGAGAATATGAGGGACCCCCAATTGAGTACTTCATGACACTTATGCAATTTTGTCTCACACACAACTACTTTCGATTTGAAACTCAATACTACTTGCAGACATCCGGCACGGCGATGGGGTCAAATATGGCCCCATCGTATGCCAACATATACATGTCTGAGTTTGAAAAGACATATCTGTGGAACAAAGACATAACATCTATAATTTTCTATGTAAGATATATAGATGATGTCTTTTTTAATCTGGAGGGGAGGACAAGACACACTATTAGAATGGTTCCAATACATTAACAACACAAACACACCGGTGAGATTCAAAATAACACACAGTGCAGCAGAAGTACATTTCCTGGAACTCCTTATTATGTGCCAATAGCT